>NW_027188991.1:0-53110 GCF_902806685.2 Maniola hyperantus | reverse complement strand
ATCCCTCTCCCCCCCGGACCACGGAAGTGTGTAGACGCGTTCTGCGTTGCGCGTAAATCTAAATAATTATTTAACATTTTTATCAAAAATAATAGTTGTGAAATATTAGGAGTGCATAAAGTGCATCGCATTCGATCTTCCTCACAAGTGCACACTAACACGTGAGTTCAGTCTTATCATTATTACCTATGCTTGTTTGAAGGGAGACAACATTCTAATGGTCACTAAAGAAAACAGGAACAAAAGAGACATAGGTATTTCTACAATGACCGCTTCATACTAACAAACGGAGCTCAACTTATACTGGACGGACACACTCATTATATGAAATCTCTCGATATTGACCATTTAAATGAGATCTCTGTACACCTATCTGAACGCATCCAATATTGACAAGACGTAATTATTATCGTACATTTTTATAAACTCCTGGTAACTGAAGGCTCGCTAACCCTTTATTTAATCATGGTTCGTCATTAAGTGCAATCGTATAACCATTATGTTAAAAAGCGGTGACAGCCTAGTAGCTATGACTTTTCGACAGGTTGGGGGTGCAATCAATTCTAATTTTGCAGAGTTATGTGCATTTTAAGAATTTAAATATCACTTGCTTTAATGGTGAACGAAAAAATATCTTAAGGAAACCTGCATGGCAGACGATGGCCTAAACTTATCTCACTCTTAGAGGAGACCTATGCTCAGTAATAGGCTGGCAATGAGTTGATCGTGACTAAAGATATCATCAATGAGCAATAAATTCTTAAAATAAATAAATAAATAAATAAAATAGCCTTTATTCACTGATACACTAGTTTTACATCTTATATTACTAACTAAACGTATTACTAATTTCTTATTTCCTATTATTTAATTATCCTATCCTACATAATTTATTCTAAAAAAATTAGTAACACCAGCAGTTTACAGTTCAGGTTGTCCTCTTTGGACATAGGCCTCCTCTAGACTTCTCCATTTTTTCCTATCTAACGCTAGTCCGCGCCAGGTCACCACCCTTTGGCAGGTCATCCTCCCATCTCCTCTGTGGCCGTCCTCTCGCTCTCTTCCCATCTCTGGGGTACCAGTAAGTGACCTCTTTGGTCCATTTATCCTTTGGGGATCTGATCATATGGCCAGCCCAACGCCATTTAAGTTTCTTGATTCTTCTTGAGACATCTGTCACACCTGTGATCTTTCTAATTTTGGTCAGTCTCCATTTGTCTTTCAGTTTGATGTGCAGCATGCTTCTCTCTATCCCTTGTTGGCATACCTTTATTTTTTGATTGCGAGCTTTTGTCAGACCCCACGTTTGACAGCCGTAAGTAAGTATTGGTAGGATGCACATGTTAAATACTTTACGTTTAGTTGGCATTGGGATATCTTTGTTTTTTAGTATTTCTTTCAGCGACCAGTATCGAGCCCAGGTGTTATTAATTCGTCTTTGCAATTCTTTGTCCATCTGTAAGCTTGGTGCAATTACTTGACCTAGGTAGACGTATTCCTTCACATACTCTATGTCCTGGTTATTTATGTTAACTTTTTGTTGATGCCTATTGGTCATAACCTTTGTTTTGGTGGTGTTCATTGTCAAACCTGCTTTTTGACTCTCTGTTGCTAGTTGTTCAAGCATTTCTTGTAGAGTGACTGGGTCCTCGGCAAATAGTACCAAATCGTCTGCAAACCGCAGGTGTGACAGTTTACATCCATTAATATTTATTCCCCACCCTTCCCAATCTAGATTTCTAAAAATTTCCTCTAACACAGCCAAAAAAAGCTTTGGAGACAGGGGATCACCTTGTCTGACTCCTTTTTGGATCTTAAATTCCTCTCCAAGTTTTTCTAATTGTACTTTTGCAGTACTGTTGCTGTATATATTAATTATAAGTCTGATGTATTTCCTTTCTATTCCCTGGTTGACCAAGGCTTTATATATGTAGTTATGAGAGAGAGAATCAAATGCCTTGTTATAATCTACGAAAGAAATATAGTATGGTTTTCCATACTCATTATATTTCTCTACTATTTGTTTCACTACATGCATGTGGTCTGCTGTTGAGAAATCAGCTCTGAAACCCGCCTGTTCTCTTGGTTGTTCTGCATCTAGTTGTTTAGTGAGCCTGCCTAATACAATTTTTGAAAAAACTTTGTATATATTTGTCATAAGACTTATTGGTCTATAGTTGTCTATTTTATCTGTATCCCCCTTTTTGTGAATCAGTATTATGGTTGTCTTTGTCCACTGTTCCGGTATAACCTCGCTGTCTAAGATTTCGTTAAATAGACTAGTTAGTGGTTTTAGTATTGCATCTAGTGACCCCTTTAGTAATTCATTGGTTATTCTATCTTCGCCCGGGGCTTTATGGTTTTTTTGTGTCAGTATGGCTTGTCTTGTTTCACTTTCTAGTATGTAAGGAATTTCTTCCTTGTTTGGGTTTTCGATTACTACTGGTAAATCGGGTGAACTGTATAGGTTTTTGTAGAAATTCGTAGCGATTTTGCTGATCGTTGTTCTTTTCGATGTTGTATATACCTTGTTCCCTTTATTTTTTCCCTTCATTTTCGGTATCCAAGATAAATGATCCTTAAGTTTTTTCAGTGTTCTTTTGATTCCTCCTGTTTTTTCGATCTCCAATTGAATTCGGTTGGAACGTATTTCTTTCTTATGACCTCTTATACTTGATGTGATCTTCTTACTTAGTGCTTCTATCTTTTTAATGTTCTTTTTCCTGTCTACAAACAATTTTCCTCTTTCTTTTATTAGAGTTCTGGCGTATTGTCCTATTTTGTGCATTTTGTTTAACTTGCTCATGTGTTTTAGTTCAGTTCCTAAATTGGTTAAGATTTTTTCAAGTTTATTGTACTTTTCTTGGACCGAATCGTCATTTCCAATTTTGTTCATTTGTTCTTTTACTTTATTAAGGATGTTTTCTGGGATTGGAGTTGCTATTTGATCTGTAATGTTTTTTATGTGTTTTCTTGATCTTTGTTTGCTTGTGATTCCTAAAGTACCTCTAACCATTCTATGGTTTGTACTGAAGTTTAGTTGGTTTACTATACCTACATCATTAAAGAAGCCAGGGGTGTTAGTTAATATAAAATCGATTTCGTTTTTGGTTTTACCATCAGGTGAGATCCATGTCCATTTCCTATTTGTTTTTTTCTTATAGTATGTATTCATGATTTTTAAATTGTATTCGAGCGCAAGGTCCATGAGTTTTTGTCCATTTTTATTACGCCTACCTTGACTGTAGGGTCCAATGATGTTAGTTTCTCCATCTTGTTGGCTACCTATTTGACTGTTGAAGTCTCCCATCACAATCTTGTTTTTATTTGTTTCTTCTATGGTATTACGTAATGATGTATAAAATAAGTTCTTCTCTTCATCGGTTGCTTGCTCTGTGGGCGCATAAACTTGTATTATGGACCATGGCTCTTTTCCATCTTGGATAGACAAGTCCAAGATGGCAATTCTTTCCGATTTGCTTCTAAATTGTATGATGGCCTCTTTTAAATGGCTTTTGACGATGAAACCAACACCATGTAACCCCTTCGTTTCTCCTTTGTAGTAGAATATATAATCTTTATACTCTCTCACTTCTTCTCCTAATCGTCGTATTTCGCTCAATCCTATAACATCCCATTTTATTCTTTCTAATGCGAATTCCAGTTCCATGAGTCTATCGTCTGTTCTGAGTGTCCTTGTATTTAAAGTTGCTATAAATAGTTTATTTTGATCTTTTCTTTTCATTGAATTTAGTAAATGTTTAGGTTTTGATATTTTTCCTGCTTGTGTTTCGTCTTCTAGAGGGTGTTGGTCTGACGTCCCAAGGTGACCAGCCTGGTTGGGACCTTTCTTTGTTGTTGTGTTATTTTCCGTTTGTGACATATTAGTTTTCCGTTCGTTGCTGGTGTTACTTGATTGCTAATTCGCGCTGCTAGTTCCGCTAAAAGAGAGTGATCTCGTTTTGTCGAAATAATTAACTCGACTCATTTTAGTCTTGTTGGTGTTCTTTGTTCTCTCGTCGTTTGGTGTGATTGGCGACTTTGTAGGCGACCGCTTCCTTTTATCTTTCTTTGCTTTAATTACTAGCCGGTCGTAGACAATATATGCTTCATTGCCCTTGTCTAGTTCTTCTTTTAGTTGAGTTTTTAATTCTTTCCTCTTTAATAATACTTCTTTGGGATAGTCCTCTGTTATATATACATTTTCTGGTAGATGTTTCTTATTTCTTAAAAGCTCCATTTTTCGCCAGTATAAAGTGAGCGTCGTGCATATGGGCCGCGTTTTACCCTCAATTTTCTTTCCGATTCTTTTAACGTTACTAATCTCCCATTTGTCCCAAGCTTCTATGCCTGTTTTGTCACTGACAACGTTCAAAACTGAGATGATATGTTTCAGTAGATCAGGAAAATTAGTTTCAGTTTCTTGAACACCATGAATGATTAGATTATTCTTCCTTGTTTGTCTTTCTAAATATTGTGTTTTTGTTTTCAATGTTTCTACGTCTAGTTTCAGTCCAACTATGTCATCCACAAGAGGTTTTAGCTTCTCATCCATGGTTGTAATCATATTTTGGTTTATAACAGCTGTTTGTTGGCTCATCTCCTCTTTCATTGTATTCCAAAGTAATTTAAATTGAGGATCCATTGTTGTTTACAAAAACTACCAAATTGGTAGCTTTTCTTGGTTTTGTGATATAGCAACACTTACTCCAATGTCAGATGTCAGCCGGCATGTAACTCAATGTCACTGTCAAATATGTTTACTAATGGATTCTAACCTCCAAAAAAATGGCGTAATTTCTCGTTTATTTTTCAGTCTTCTCTTTTGCAAATTAGTTTTGATCACTGTGTAATCCGATTTCGTGTCAGTTCAATGTGTAAATTCACGGTATGTATAATGATCGATCGAGTTTTAAACACTGTTTTGGAATTTAAATTACGAGAGATCGCGTTACGCAGCTAACTGTTTGACAGCCGGAAACGGAAAATATATTCAATTAAAAAAATAAATTCTTAGGGTTATCAAAATTTTTACTGTTATTCTGCTGCTAGTCTTTCTGACCGTGTATAATATTGTTGTCTTGAAGTCATATTATACAGAGTTATTTAGACAACCTGGCATTTTTGGGGCAGAAAAAATATTGATCCCAACTTGATATGCCTGAGACTTTGTCCACATGAATTTGTTTTTAAAAGTGTCTGCTACAGACAGAGTATGAAGCATGGCATGATCACCACAGTAAGTTATAATATTTAACTAAGCCAAGTAAGTTATAAAAACTTTTTAGTTTAAAACTAAGGATTCTGATATACCTTTTAAATTGTCTTTGTTTAACTTAATAGCAACTGCAGGTACTGCTTTACTTGATGTTGCAACAAGTCCTGCAAAATACCAAAAATAACACATGAGATAATAATACGATAATCTATACCAACCAATTTAAAAAAAATCTTTTACAAGTAGAAATCTACATTATTCCTGAGTAACATAAGCTATATTTTATTTTAAAAAAAATTAGAGATCCACATGAAAACTGTAATAAGCTACCCATGCGAAGGTAAGGTCACTAGTTAATACTAAAGCTACCAACAATGGAAATGAAAAAATGATGTTTGATTTGAAAGGTATCAAACTTTCACATCATTATTATCTAATTAAATTGAAATGATATGATCATGTAAATCAAAAACACTATTTTTTTGCATTTCCTATTGTATGGCATATACATATCTGCCATGTTAAAAAATAAACTTAAAGGCGATTTAAAATTATAGGGTACTAGCTTATGCTTTCGACTTCGTCCGCATGGACTACACAAATTTCAAACCCCTATTTCACCCCCTTAGGGATTTAAATTTTCAAAAATCCTTTCTTAGCGGATGCCTACATCATAATAGCTATCTGCATGCCAAGTTTCAGCCCGATCCGTCCAGTAGTTAGAGCTGTGCGTTGATAGATCAGTCAGTCAGTCAGTCAGTCACCTTTTCCTTTTATATATTTAGATTTAAGATTTATAATTACCTGGTGCCATTTCCATTTCATTAGAATTTGATATGAAACTGGAGCTAGTATGCAGTTCAGAAACAATTATTGCTTCAGCAGCAGCCATATTCTCTAAAATAAAAATATCAATATCAAAACCATAATAAAGTAAATACATTGAGATATGAATTATTCACATTAGAGAGTAAGACTTGTCCATGTTTCTACATAAAAAGTTCTTGTAAATAATTAACTTGAAACCATAGCTGTCTGATATTCTGTGACAAGTTACATAATATCTAAAATATACCAATTAGCAAGTGAAAATATTTGCTAGTTACAAAGGTACTTTAAAAATGTCTAACCAACCTGCTAAACAGAGTGATGGGATGGCTAGGGAACACAACTTTGTTGGGTACAAATAAATGTCCTCAAAATGTCTACGACAGACCCTTCTGTTGCTGTAAATGTAATCTTTATCTAATTCCGCTACATGACCCCCAATCTTCTTCAGCCACACTTGAAACAAATCAATGTGCTGATTTGGGTTGGGGAAACAGTGCAGTGAGATACCTGGAAATACATAATGAAGTAAAGATATTAAACATCAAGCTTATCTAATTATAGTGATCCGACTAATAGCTTATTTCTATTGAGAAAAGTGCTAAAAACATTAAGTCACTGTTCAAACATCAACATTTTAGGGTTTAGTACCTACATCTCACGTTTGCAATTAAACAAAACTGTGGTGCTAGAGCTAACGCATCTTGTCAAAAAGGCATCCTTGCATCACTGCATCCTTGAAATGATAACTTTCAAGGGCAATCTTCCGATTGAATCAATTGAGTATATGAGGCAGCAAGCAATACTTTCTGATATAAAACAGAACGAATTTACTTACCATCGCCTGCAACAGTTGAACAGCCAGGCACACAACATACTTTTTGAGACATTTTACAAATCTAAACTTCTAAACCACTAAACAAAATCAGATTGCAACAGAGTTCAGGGGGAAAGCCAAGTTATCGTTTACACAAGAAACAGTAGTCCAAAAAACAAGCCAAAATAATAAACGTAGGGATCGTCGGAGTCCGAAAGCAAAGCAAAAGTCGTGAAATCTTTAATATCAAATAAAATTACTCCCAAAACTGTAGAACCACCGTAGAATTTCGTTATGAAATGAATTCAAATTTCAAACTTTTCTGACACTTGTCACCAGTTTTCTTGACCATAGATATGAAAATCTAGAATTTAAAGAACATTTAACTATTATTTTAAAAATAAAGCTTAATTTTAGCAAAATTTATAATAATTGAATATTTCTTTTTTCCAAATAAAAAGAAAGTATGTTTTTAATTTAATTTTTCACAATATTGGAACTTGAGTATTTTTTATTATGTTAACACTGTCATTAACTTGGGTCATTAAAAATGATTTACATGTTAACACTGGAACATTATTTCTAAATCCAGCTCCTAGATGGCGCTATTAATCTAGTTTAGCAGCAGAGTTCTAAGATAGCATACCATGATCACAGACTACAGTGTATATAGGAGATAGACTGGTAAGTCGGGCCGTCAAGGCGCCCACTTGAAAAGCGCCATCTAGGAGACGGGTTTGGTACTAAATACAGCCAATACCCAGTATATATACCTACCTATATACATACTTTATAGTTTCTAAATTAGGTAGGAATGTGGTGTTTGATTTGCGGGAGTTTTGAATGGATAATGGTACTTATCTTGGCAATACTGATAATTACCAATATCACAATGGCATTTAACTCCCGCCAATCAAATTTAATTCAAAAATTAAACACAACTTATTATAAGTTATTTAAACTTTTTCAATTTATTTTTTTATAATAAATATCAGCATCACATTTAAGTGGATCTCTTGCATCAAAAAAGTGAATTTTTCCATTTAAAATAAAATTAATATCTTTGCACCAGTTATTTATAAAAAAAATGACAGTTTCCTTGGTCAAAAAATTAATAATTTTGTCTCTATGTGAGCTACATGATATAAAGTTAAAATTTATATTTGATAATAGTAATAATTTTACGTACTCTTGTATTTTATTTTTATTACTTCTGTTTTTCAAAATTTCAATTACTTGATTTTCGATCTCAGCGAAGCAATCAAAAATGTTTCTCGTTGGATAACATAGCCATACTTTGTCATTGTATTCGCTAATTTTAATATGTTTATGAAAAGCCTCCAGTTCCTTACTTTTAAACACTTCAATGCATTCAGGACAACTTTTGAAAACTTTTTTTTTGCACTTTTGTCACAAGCCATCCACTGCAATATGCTACTGCCGCACACCTCTCTACATCTGTCGGAGATTTGCCTTCAATTAGTTTATTTGTATTTATATTTTCAATGTTCAAATCATTAAAATCTATTTCTATATTTTCTGTGTTTTCTTCGTTACTCTTTTCGCTACTTTTAATAAGATTTTTTAAATTGTTTAGGCAAAAGTCCCCATCTTTTTCACAATTTGCCCCGACAGAATGAGGAGATGTTAAATTATTTACCATTAACGTCTTATATGCTGCTTGAAACCCATATGCATTTGGCATATTGTTTGAATGGCCCTGTGCTCTTATTGCACCAAAAAAGTTTTCCAAGGGGTCCTGATTGAAATGTCGTAACAAAAGTGAAGTTACATTGAGGGACTTTAAATGATTGATTAATAACTGGAACCCTTCAATTGTTTTTATCCAGCTCGAAATTGATGGAACAGAGGCTTTTCTCCCATCCTTTGTAACAAAGACCATGGACTTCAATACTGGCAAACTTTTTCTCCATAACTGGTGATGAGGAGATTTGGGAGTTACAGCAGTTCTATAAATTTTACCGTTTCTTATTTTGCTGTAACTCCCATTTACAGAATCAAATAATTCGTCCATCAATATTAACAAATCGGCCGTGTCTTTATTTTCAGCTGGAAGTTGCCCACAATCTAAAAAGAATAAAAGGACATGTTAAATACTCATAAAATAAATTATAATAAGTAAAAATTAAAATATTCTATTCTACTAATTAATAAGAATGGAACACAATACACAAATAAGCTGGATAGCCTAGTGGTTATGATGTCGTCTCCTACTCGGCGGTCACGGGTTCGATCCAGGGCTTCAGGGATCCAACGGGATAGACTGCCCAAAACCCTTCCCACTCTAAGAGGAGACCCGTACTCTGTAGTGACCCGGCGGTGGAGTGATCATGATGATCATGATGAAGTAGAAAACCTTGCATAAAGAGTAAAATCCACCAACTTTGACAATGGTAAAGAGCGCAATGTACATCAGTATACAAATCAAGTAGGTACCTGCCATATATCCAAGAGCAACGCCGACTGTCCGACTGAATACCTGAGTGCAGTGTTTCACTTTCATTTTAGGTATTAGTTTGGGCACAACATGTTGCGCCGTTAATTTAGGCACCAAGCGGACACCTTTATAACCTGGCTGCCTGTGGTACATTTCTTCTAAATGCTGCCATTTTGCAACTTTTTGCTTCCCATCTTGGGTAAACATTAAATTTTTGTTCAACAAATTATTTCTTATACCCTTCATCAGATGGGGTGCATCAAATAAAGGAAAAATCTTTTTTTTATTTAATTCAAAAAACCCACCAGTCCATTATTTGTTGTCTCTTAAATATTCTATTCTAGTCTCATTTAGTAAACTGTTTATAGCAGCTCGGTTTGATGCCCCCGGTCACAAACAGTGGCCACAACTTTTAAACCTGTGGCTTCTACTTCTTTTATGACAGTTTTTATTTGTGCCTTAAGCTGTCTGCTTTAGTAGAGCCTCTACAAAATGTGAAATAAACTGGTTGTTTGAATTTTTTTATGATACCTCTCACCATAAACACCAAAACATGGTCACAAATTTGCTTCTTTTTTTCCTCACCGTCATCCACCATACCAATAATTTCATCATTTTTTCTGCAGTAGGCTAAATTTGGTGAAATTGCCATTTCATCAAAGATAATCGTACAAAACTTATGGTTGTCATTTAACTTTGTTACAGGTTTCTTTAATTCTTCAAATAATTCCACGGTTTTACCTGGCTTGAGGTTTATTTTTTGTAATAAAGTAGAAAGTGTTTTTCTCTTAGGCAAAACACTAAAAGAACTTAGAAACCTATATGCCTTTGGACTGCGCTTGTAGAATGCAAGGGCAAGAATTTTTTCTTTAATTGTGAAGCGTCTTCCTTTTGCTTTCTTTCCAAATTGAGTGACTTGCATAGCAAAAAAAGTTTTTGTCTCTTCACTCATATTTTTCATCAAAAGCTCAAATGCTTCGGTCTTTTTAAGTTTAATAGCAGCCTTCTTCTTAAAGTAGTCTTTCTGTATTCAACATTTTTTTAATTGATATCTCATATTTGAAATTTCTTTGCAGAGTTCCTTCTCTTGTTTGGTGAGAACCCACTTCTTAGCTGAAAGTAAATGACATCAAATATTAAAAATTGCTGTTCATTAAGTACCATCATGATTAATCATGGTTCGTCATTAAGTGCAATCGTATAACCATTATGTTAAAAAGCGGTGACAGCCTAGTAGCTATGACTTTTCGACAGGTTGGGGGTGCAATCAATTCTAACTTTGCAGAGTTATGTGCATTTTAAGAAATTAAATATCACTTGCTTTAATGGTGAACGAAAAAATATCTTAAGGAAACCTGCATGGCAGACGACGGCCTAAACTCATCTCACTCTTAGAGGAGACCTATGCTCAGTAATAAGCTGGCAATGAGTTGATCATGACTAAAGATATTATCAATGAGCAATAAATTCTTAGGGTTATCAAAATAGAGCCTTTTTAACCGACTTCAAAAAAGGAGGAGGTTCTCAATTCGTCGGAATCTTTTTTTTACTGTTATTCTGCTGCTAGTCTTTCTGACCGTGTATAATATTGTTGTCTTGAAGTCATATTATACAGAGTTATTTAGACAACCTGGCATTTTTGGGGCAGAAAAAATATTGATCCCAACTTGATATGCCTGAGACTTTGTCCACATGAATTTGTTTTTAAAAGTGTCTGCTACAGACAGAGTATGAAGCATGGCATGATCACCACAGTAAGTTATAATATTTAACTAAGCCAAGTAAGTTATAAAAACTTTTTAGTTTAAAACTAAGGATTCTGATATACCTTTTAAATTGTCCTTTGAGTTTAACTTAATAGCAACTGCAGGTACTGCTTTACTTGATGTTGCAACAAGTCCTGCAAAATACCAAAAATAACACATGAGATAATAATACGATAATCTATACCAACCAATTTTAAAAAAATCTTTTACAAGTAGAAATCTACATTATTCCTGAGTAACATAAGCTATATTTTATTTTCAAAAAATTAGAGATCCACATGAAAACTGTAATAAGCTACCCATGCGAAGGTAAGGTCACTAGTTAATACTAAAGCTACCAACAATGGAAATGAAAAAATGATGTTTGATTTGAAAGGTATCAAACTTTCACATCAGTAGTTCATTTAAGTTATACTACACTATTCTATTAGTATCTAATTAAATTGAAATGATATGATCATGTAAATCAAAAACACTATTTTTTTGCATTTCCTATTGTATGGCATATACATATCTGCCATGTTAAAAAATAAACTTAAAGGCGATTTAAAATTATAGGGTACTAGCTTATGCTTTCCACTTCGTCCGCATGGACTACACAAATTTCAAACCCCTATTTCACCCCCTTAGGGGTTAAATTTTCAAAAATCCTTTCTTAGCGGATGCCTACATCATAATAGCTATCTGCATGCCAAATTTCAGCCTGATCCGTCCAGTAGTTGGAGCTGTGCGTTGATAGATCAGTCAGTCAGTCAGTCACCTTTTCCTTTTATATATTTAGATTTAAGATTTATAATTACCTGGTGCCATTTCCATTTCATTTGATATGAAACTGGAGCTAGTATGCGGTTCAGAAACAATTATTGCTTCAGCAGCAGCCATATTCTCTAAAATAAAAATATCAATATCAAAACCATAATAAAGTAAATACATTGAGATATGAATTATTCACATTAGAGAGTAAGACTTGTCCATGTTTCTACATAAAAAGTTCTTTTAAATAATTAACTTGAAACTATCTGATATTCTGTGACAAGTTACATAATATCTAAAATATACCAATTAGCAAGTGACAATATTTGCTAGTTACAAAGGTACTTTAAAAATGTCTAACCAACCTGCTAAACAGAGTGATGGGATGGCTAGGGAACACAACTTTGTTGGGTACAAATAAATGTCCTCAAAATGTCTACGACAGACCCTTCTGTTGCTGTAAATGTAATCTTTATCTAATTCCGCTACATGACCCCCAATCTTCTTCAGCCACACTTGAAACAAATCAATGTGCTGATTTGGGTTGGGGAAACGGTGCAGTGAGATACCTGGAAATACATAATGAAGTAAAGATATTAAACATCAAGCTTATCTAATTATAGTGATCCGACTAATAGCTTATTTCTATTGAGAAAAGTGCTAAAAACATTAAGTCACTGTTCAAACATCAACATTTTAGGGTTTAGTACCTACATCTCACGTTTGCAATTAAACAAAACTGTGGTGCTAGAGCTAACGCATCTTGTCAAAAAGGCATCCTTGCATCACTGCATCCTTGAAATGATAACTTTCAAGGGCAATCTTCCGATTGAATCAATTGAGTATATGAGGCAGCAAGCAATATTTTCTGATATAAAACAGAACGAATTTACTTACCATCACCTGCAACAGTTGAACAGCCAGGCACACAACATACTTTTTGAGACATTTTACAAATCTAAACTTCTAAACCACTAAACAAAATCAGATTGCAACAGAGTTCAGGGGGAAAGCCAAGTTATCGTTTACACAAGAAACAGTAGTCCAAAAAACAAGCCAAAATAATAAACGTAGGGATCGTCGGAGTCCGAAAGCAAAGCAAAAGTCGTGAAATCTTTAATATCAAATAAAATTACTCCCAAAACTGTAGAACCACCGTAGAATTTCGTTATGAAATGAATTCAAATTTCAAACTTTTCTGACACTTGTCACCAGTTTTCTTGACCATAGATATGAAAATCTAGAATTTGAAGAACATTTAACTATTATTTTAAAAATAAAGCTTAATTTTAGCAAATTTATAATAATTGAATATTTCTTTTTTCCAAATAAAAAGAAAGTATGTTTTTAATTTAATTTTTCACAATATTGGAACTTGAGTATTTTTTATTATGTTAACACTGTCATTAAAAATGACTTACATGTTAACACTGGAACATTATTTCTAAATCCAGCTCCTAGATGGCGCTATTAATCTAGTTTAGCAGCAGAGTTCTAAGATAGCATACCATGACCATGATTGACATTACGAGTTACGACGTAATGTTTGTTTTGATAAACAGACTTATTTTAAGTTTTAGCTGGTGTTTTCTTAATTTGATCTACGGTTTTGTTTTGAAAAGTAAGTGAAAAACATATTAATGTAGAATAACTATGACTATACTGTAGAATACCGGTATTCGTGAGTGATTTTGTTGTGTACAGTAGCTTAATACCTAGTTAATATTAGTTCTTCAGCATAGAACTTGAATGTGAGTCATGAATTGCCCATTTTAACTGACTTCTTGTCTTTATAGATGGCTACATACAACTAGAAGGGTGTCGGTCCGACAGTTCGAACTCTTAGTAGAGTTCGCAGACCCAACGGGACTTGTCCATACGTGCTTGAGGGCCTCTGGAGAACCACTGTACGACAAACCTGGCAAACCGTTGCCCTCCAGCTAATCGCTGTTGGAGGTGTGTCCAAGGACAAGACTGCCGAACATTGGCAAAGAGTGAGTTATTTTACCTATTAGTATTTAAAAAACATGCTAGTCATTTCATAGGTAGGTACATTATAATACTGCACGGCTAGCATGGGCCGAAGATAAAAATTATATCCCCCGATTTTATCCACTGCACAGGAGATAACATTAACTTCTCCACCCCTCAGAGCACGGCAACAGGGGAGAGGAGAAGTTTATCCCCGTTTGACATTTCACGGGGACTCGGGGGACTATTTATCCACCGTCTATAGCATGGGGCCAAATAAAAGAAGATAAACTGTCCTTTTTTGACATTTGAGAGGGATAATTTTATCATCGAGATTAGAGGTGGGTATAAGCTCATAGAACTTTAACTCAATTATTAAAAGATCAAAAAACATGTCTCGCGCTTTTTTTATTAGTTTGAAATAGAGAATTTAGAACGAAAATAACATGAGCACGTAATTAGTGATGGAAGTAATCCCTTTGAATTTCCCGACGCTGAGTTCCGACACTTGTTTCGGATGGACAAATATTATGTGCTGTACTTATGCGAGCAGCTTAATGAAGCACTAAAGCCGATTAATTCGGTGGATGGATTCATAAAAGTAAGTAAGTACTTACCTATTACCTAAAACCATCTTGTGCAAACGAATAGGTACCTAATTTAGGTTACCTACTTAGGTAGGTAGTAGGTACCTACAAATAGGTATTCGCGGCTATTCTCTATTTATTCTACGTCCTCACATCTATAAGACTCTTGGCAGATGGTAGTTACCAGTGAGATACAAGTCAAGGTCATGGGATGACTATTGCCCGCGACTTCATCTGTGTGGATTTAGGTTTTGAAAATCCTGTGAGAACTATTTGATTTTCCAGAATAAAAAGTAGCCGGTGTCCATCCTCGGGATGTAAGCTAACTCTGTAGGTACTAAATTTCATCTAAATCGGTTAGACTAGCTTTTCACAGCCCAACAGGCTGTGAAAAGCTAGCAGACAGACAGGCAGACACACTTTCGCATTTATAATATTAGTATGGATTATTGGAAATATAAAATAACACAATGACTCATTATAATAAAATCATTTATTTGAACAAAATAGGCAGGAGTCTAATTTAACAAAACAATTCTTAAATTAAAGTACACACCTATATCATAGTTAAATACATAATGATACACAAACACAATAACACTTTACAAATTATAATGGTTCATCATAAGTGTTTTGTAAGAGTAAATATGTTAGCCTATTATACTTTATAGACCATTTCAGTATATCCTCTTACTCTTAATTTATTATTATTGAAAATGATTAATGTATAAATTGTATATTTCAGAATTCCAATGGAACAACCAAAGGACAGACTAGAAAATGTAACAAATAAAGAAATCTCACATATCTATGGATCAAACCAGACTGCTAACTGTTGCCCGACAATAAAAGGGAAAAGGGATGGAATAATAAATACATATTTGCATTAAAATATATTTCTTTAAGTACCTATTACCTAAAACCACCTTGTGCAAACCCATCCTTATATCTACTACTACTACTAGGGTTCTGTAGGGTACCAATGGGACCCTATTACAGTCTCAGCTCTCCATCTGTCTGTCTCCTGAAACGTAACAGGTTAAAGTTGAAATTTTGTACTTATTTCTATTGCTGCTATAACAAAAAATAAGTTTCTTCAAAAAATAATTTTGCTTTAAGTACTCTTTCTGTGTGATTGAGTAACAAACACAAACTCTTAGGCATAATATTAGGAATACCAATTAAAACAATGCTTATTTGGATGTACACAAATCTCTGATGTTAACTTAACAGATCTAAAAGTAGTGCTATTATCCTTAAGAAAAGGAAGTAACAAGTTTAATGTTCAATCAAACCACACTGCCATAGAATAACTTCCTATATTCATAACTATTTACAAATTACAAAAATGTACATATCCTCTACTTACTTTTTATTTATTTATTGGCATTTATAGGAAAACCACTTGGGGCTATTGGTTTTATAAAGTACCCACTGTGTACAAAGTGGGTTAAACGACAGTCTCACCATAGTCCACCACCGACACTTCAAAGATTTCCTGCCATAAGATAAAAAACATTGGCTTGACATGCTTATAAAGGAATTAGGTTAGTTTAATAGCTCAAACCATACCAGCTTAACCAATTTTAAGTGATATTGAACTCTTCTCAGTGCAGTGTGCTGAACTGTTAGTTTTATCATCATCTCAAACAATAATGAAAATATTTTATGTTGATAAGATGTGTACCTAACTTACCTATTCCAATAGGTAGGTACCTAAAGTTATTTTGAGTTTGTTATACAAGACACACATTTAATAGAACTAAATTAATACACGCATCTCTCTGGCTGGCCCATTATGGAGTCTTCAGGTCCAATTCCTGTTGAGCATTTATGCCCAACAGTGATAATTAATATTGAACACTTATGTGCTCATATATGTGACCGACGGCACTATTGAGACATTTCCCGGTGGTCCTACATCCCGAGCTGCCTCATCATACTTGTCAGTCAGTGGCCAGTGCCCTTCTTCAAGTACATATTTCCATGTCTGCAAATAAAACAACAATTTATGCATTTCTTTGTCGCTAACAATATCAATATATTATCACTTCAATTTTGTGTACTGACTAACACAAATTGTCTTTGTGATACTTACTGTGATAGCTAGGAATTTCAACTATTCGATTATTTTTTAATTTGGATAATTCAAAAGTGGAGTTAGGTTAGGTAAACACAAACAATAACAATACTTACGTGCATAATCTTCTGTGAATGTTTTTTAAACTATTTTACGGCTCCGGCTTCTAGCTCTTTTAAAATAAAAAGCAGCCACAGACGAGTTACGAGTAACGCAAACGAGCAAAATCAAAAGCACAGATAAAAAATAATAACACTTTGACATTAACCGAGGACTAGTCTTTTCCCGCCTTATCACCGGGGATAATTATATCCAACCCTGTGCCCATGCTCGGAGAGTGGAAATAACTATCGGAGGGGATAAAATTTTTATCCTTTCCTCGGGGAGAAAATTTCCCGGCCCATGCTAGCCGTGCAGGAGGATGTCATACTTACATCGCATGCTGCAGTTTATGTTATGTCACCTTACCTATAACATTAGATCCAAAAATTAACCACAAGTAACCTGTCTATTGTGAAATATAATTTTTTTGAATATCAATATCAATGTACGGGTGGTGTGTGATTTTGATGCACACATGCAGATAAGCATAAGCTACTTAATTAACCTTTGATATAAATATATGAAAAAATAGCTCACTGACAGATCTATCAATGCTCAGCTTAAACTACTGGACGGATTGGGCTGAAATTTGGCATGCAGATGGCTAGTGTGATGTAGACATCCGCTAAGATGTTGGAAAATTCAATCCCTACGGGGGTGAACTAGGGGTTTATAATTTGTGTAGTCCACGCGGATGAAGTCGCAGGCATAAGCTAGTTAATTATAAAGACTAACTAGTTTTATTATTTTCAGGACGTACTTAATGCTCGAGACCAACAACAAGAAGTTTAAAAGACAAAGTAAGTACCTATTTAATTTATCATCATACATCCCTTCATATAGATAGCACCTTCATTACTTCTGAGTAAGATTCTCAGTGTGAGATGACCTTGGCCAAGTGTTGATTGGTAGACTTCACACACCACAAAGAACATTATGGAGACATGGCATACAGGTTAAGTTTCCTTTAGTTAGTGAAAAAAAACAACTTTTACTTTTAATAAGTTTATAATATTAAGATTATTGTCAATTTTTTTTACTTTATTAAATCCTTACTTAATATAAACATGAAAGCGCCTGTCAGTCTGTCTGCTAGCTGTTCACTGCCCACCCGTTTAACTGATTTTAACGAAAATTTGTACAGAGGTAGTTTGTGGCTACTTTTGGTCTCGGAAAATAAGAGTTCCAACAGGATTTTAAAAGTCTAACTCCAAGTGGACAAAGTAGCAGGCTTCATCTAGTTGTCATATTATACTTACATTATAATTTTTTTTACTTTTGCGATTGCAAAATCTCATGTTACGTAAAGTTCACCATTTTCATTTCAGTTCAGCAGGATGTGAACATGCCCAACTGAGCATACCAGTTGGAGACATGGCGGCTAGCCATCGAGGAGCGGCATGCGGCGGCTCTCAATAGAATTGCTAACTGCAAGCAAACTGCAGCTCTAGTCTAGAGCAGCAAACTGAAGCTGAACGAGTGGCTGATGGGATACCTATCCCAAATCAAAGACAATGCGTGTAGACTTTAGATTAGGTTTAAAGACTTTATTTTCTCAAAAAAGAACAAAAGTTCACTTACATGAGAACAATTTTAAGCATAAATATAGAAGAAAACATAAATATAGAAGAAGATACGGTGAATTTATACAATAATAAAACTTATATATATTTTAAAACTATAGTGTTTGACAATATTTTTTTAATTTTTCTTTAAATTTTGGAAAAGATTTTTCGTTAAAAATGTCTTTAGGCAAGTTATTATATAGTAGCACTCCCTCAAACTGTATAGTTTTCACCCCACAATTAGTCCTAGCTTTAGTTAATTGTAGTTTATGTTTGTTTCGTGTACCATGTCTATGAGATTTTGTCTTAAAAGTGATTTGTGTATGTACGGACTCTAAGAGTATTTTCCTAACTAGTATGCATGTTTTGTATTTGTATAATTGACTAATAGATAGTTGATCAGTTTTCTTATATAATTCTTTGGTCGGGAAGCGATAGTCTAGTTGGAATAAAACTTTTAACAATTTGTTTTGTGATATTTGAAGATCCTTTAAATTAGTTTTATATGCACATCCCCAAATCTCTATTAAGTATTCTATTAAAGGCTTGGCTAGTGAGTTATAAATGATACTTCGGACTTTATGCGGTATACATCGTGCAGATTTACGCAGAGCTCCAGTCAACGATGTGATTTTTGACTGCAGATAATCTAAATGAGCTCGCCATGTTAATTTAGAATCAAGTATAAGACCGAGATATTTTTCTGCTTCTGACTGTTTCAGTTCTTGGTTATTTATAGTTAAGGGATCGAAATTAGGAACTTTTTTGTTTTTTGCAGTAAAAAGCATATAAGAGGTTTTAGCAACATTTATAGTGAGTAAATTGTACTGAAACCATTCATTTAGTGTATCTAAATCCGTTTGTGTATTCGACATGATCTCATGTATTGAGTCTCCAAAATAAAATAAGCAGGTATCATCAGCATATAAGGATACCTCTCCGATCAATCCCAGGTTTCCAATATCATTTATGTAAATCAAAAATAACAAAGGGCCTAGGATGGACCCTTGAGGTATCCCACAAACAATGTCACATGGTTTGCTTTTAAAATTTTCAATTCTCACTATTTGTTGTCTACTTGTTAGATAAGATTCTAGAATTTTAAAAGCTGATCCAGATATACCGATACTTTGTAACTTATTGAGCAAGATAGTGTGCGAGACGGTGTCGAATGCCTTTTTTAAATCAATAAATATACCTACAGCTATCTTTTTTTGGTCAATATTAGTTTTTATTTTAGTAATCAGATCAATTGTTGCCGAAAGAGTATTTGATTTGGCACGAAAACCGTACTGGCCTTTGAAAAGAAAATTTATTTCTATTAGATTTCCTTCAGAATAAAGGGTTTAAGGTTGAAAATGTCGTCAATAAGCTAAGGTGGAAAAACAAGGAACCACTAAACATGTTTCTGCTAAGTTTCAAAAATGGAGAAGACATCGACAAAATTTATGGAATCACCTCGATTCTTGGATGCAAAGTGGAAATACATCCACTGAGATCATCGAAGCTCATACCACAGTGTAAAAAATGTCAAACGTATGGGCACACCCAGAAGTATTGCTCCAGAGAGCCAAGATGTGTCAAATGCACTGGAAAACATCTAAGTGTTGAATGCAAAAAACCAGCTGAGCAGAAACCTAAATGTGTACACTGTGGGGAAGCTCATCCAGCTAACTATAGAGGCTGCATAGTAGCCAAGGAAATGCAATCCATCAGGAACAGGAAATACAAAAAACCATCTTCTCAAAAAACTCAAGCAACAAGTGATATTACAAAACAAACTCCAGTTGCTAAGAATGTGCGACTTCCCGAAATTAACAAAGAAAATCCTAGTAAAAAGGTAACATATGCACAAGTAGCCTCAAACAAAATGTCTAACAGTAATAACACGAGCGATCCTACCTTAAATAAACTAAACGAGATCTTGAAATTTATGTCATCATTCGATGATCGCCTGCGAAAACTTGAAAATGGCACTAACAAAGCCCCTTTTAAAACCAAATAATGGAAAAAGAACTAAAAATATTGGCATGGAATTCTAATGGACTATTCCAACATCAACATGAGCTACAAGTAGTCCTAGATACTGAAAATATCGACATATGTTTGATCTCCGAAACACATTTCACAAAAGAATCCTACATCAAATTTAATGGATATAAAGTATATCACGCCCTACATCCTAATAATTCAGCCAGAGGAGGTAGTGCTGTTATAATAAAAGAGAGTATTTATCACTACGAAGAAAGTAAATATGAAGAGTTTGAAATCCAAGCAGTGGCAGTAAATATTAAAACAGAACGATACCCAATTACAATTGTAGCCATATACTGCCCACCAAGGCATTCTCTAAAAAAATATGAATACTTAAGTTTCTTGAAACAATATGGACACAGATTTATAATTGGTGGAGATTTTAACGCCAAAAATATTTTCTGGGGCTCTAGACTAACAACAACAAAAGGTAAAGAATTGCTGAGTGCGATCAAAGACTTGGGATGCGACGTGATCAGTACAGGTATGCCGACCTATTGGCCTACTGATCCTCAAAAAACCCCAGATCTGATAGACTTTTTTATATCTAAGAACATCTCACCAAGGTACCTAAATATTGAAGGAAAATACGACATGAATTCGGACCATTCACCAATATTGTTAATATTGAATAAACATAACATTGCATTCAAAGAAACCAAGCTAACTCTAGTAAATAACAATACAGACTGGGAAAGCTTTAAACTAGAGTTAGACAGTACTATAAACCTAAAGGTCCCCTTAAAATGCCAAGACCAGCTCAATATGGAAGTAGCTAAATTTATAACAGACATACAAAAATCAGCCTGGAATAATACGCCATCGATAAAAAAATGGAGTAAGGGTACCACCTATCCTAAGGAAATTATACACCTCATTAGAACAAAGAGAAAGCAGAGAAAAAAATGGCATGCTTCGAGATCACCACAAGACAAAAGAATACTGAACAAACTCGCGAAAACAATCAAGAAAGCAATCAAAAGTCATAATGACACTAAGTTAAATGATTACCTACGAAGCTTGACCAATGACCGAGAAACTGACTATTCTCTTTGGAAAGTAACAGGTAATTTAAAAAGACCCATCACACATATACCACCTATTAAAGAATCAAATGGAAAATGGGCTATCAATAACATTCAAAAAGCTAATAGATTCGCTCAGCATCTGGAAGATATATTCCAACCAAATGAGGGCCATACAATTGATTTCAGTGAGAATGAAGAAAGACAAGATGATCTGCAAAATATCAGACTTGTGACACCAAAGGAAGTAACTGAAGAAATAAAGTTCAATTTAAGCAAAAAAAAAATCTCCAGGATATGATCTCATTACCGGAGAAATTTTAAAAAACCTACCTCGGAAAGCTTTAGTGAAACTTACCAATCTCATAAATGCATCATTTAGACTGAGACATGTACCTGAGTTATGGAAAGTTGCTGAAGTTATTATGATCGCTAAACCGGGGAAACCACCCCATGAAACAACGTCATACAGGCCAATCTCTTTATTACCAGTTATTTCAAAATTATTTGAAAAACTGTTACTCAAGAGACTAAAACCTATACTAGAGGAGAGAAAATTAATACCAGATCACCAATTTGGATTCCGTGAAAAACACTCAACGATAGATCAAGTCCACAGAATTACTGACATAATAGAGAAATCATTAGAAAATAAGAAAGTGTGTTCTACAGTCTTTTTAGACGTAGCGCAAGCTTTCGATAAAGTGTGGCACGAAGGGCTTATCTATAAACTCAGAAATATGCTACCAAAGTCATTTGCTGATATTCTTGAATCATACATCTCAAATAGGTGGTTTAGAGTTCGTCAAGAAGATGCGTATTCTGAACTCAAGGAAATTAAAGCTGGGGTACCACAAGGAAGTGTCTTAGGTCCGGTCCTGTACTTATTATACACCTGTGATATTCCAGCACTAGAAAATAACACTATTGCAACATTCGCTGATGATACTGCCATAATAGCAACTGGAGAAAGTCACGAAGAAGCAGTAGAAAAAGTTCAAGCTGCCATAAATAAAGTCAACGATTGGACTATAAAGTGGCGAATTAAGCTAAACGAGTCGAAATCTATGCATATAGATTTTACCAATAAGTTACCAAAATATCACCCAATTTATCTAAATCGGCAACTTATTCCCTACGTAAATACAGCGAAGTACTTGGGTATGACGCTAGACGCAAAGCTTCGATGGAAAGCTCATGTTAAAAAGAAACGTGAGGAGTTAGAATTACGCTACAAAAAAATGTATTGGCTGCTTGGAAGGCATTCAACGCTCTCATTACATAATAAACTTATGCTATACAAGCAAGTTCTGATGCCTGTATGGACGTATGGTATACAACTCTGGGGGTGTACTAAACCGACCAATGTTCAAGTAATACAGAGATTCCAGAACAAAGTACTCAGGGAAATAACAAATGCACCCTGGTATGTAAGAAATCACGATCTCCACAGGGACCTTAAGATAGAGTTCGTAAACAAAATCATCCAAAAGTACGCAGAAGCTCACCAACATCGACTTCGCCATCATGTTAATTTGGAGGCTGTGAAGCTTCTAGATAACATGGACATCAAAAGGAGGCTCAAAAGAACCAAGCCGTTCGAATTAGTGTTAAAAAGTACATAAGTGCAGCGTTTGTGTATTAGTGCTTGTGCTACTTTATTTTTCTAGGTCACAAGAACATAGTGAACTGTAAGTACGTGTTAGAATAAACTAAGGACAGTTACTGGACTGTAAATTAGATTTAAAAATTAATCATAAGTAGAAGTTTAAGCTAGAATAATATTACTTATTAGCCCATAGGCTAGATGGTAATAGCAATAAAGCTACCATTTTATAATGGTGCTTTATGGTAGAAAAAAAAAAAAAAAAAAAAAAAATTCTATTAGATAATTACTTAGCCGTATATACAAAACCCGCTCAAATACTTTTGATAATACGGGCAAAACCGATATGGGACGATAATTCCCAGGGTCAGATTTTGAGTCAGCTTTATGAATAGGGCTAACTTTAGCTATCTTTAGACTATCTGGAAATGTACCATCTTTCATACATTTGTTGATACATAAACTTAGTTTCTCACTTATTATGTCATTAATACATTTAATTGATTTGGCCGTTATACCATCGATACCTGAACTTGCATTTATATTTAGATTTTTAATGATTGACTGTATTTCGTGTTTTGTACATATTTTAAATTCTATGAGGGTTTTATTCTGCGTGGGTGTGTGAGCATTATATATAGTATTATTATGATATTTTTGTGGTATGTCATTTGCTAAAATTGGACCTATTGTAGAAAAGTAGCTATTAAAGTTGTCACATATTTCTGTACTATCATGAATAGTTTTACCGTTTACTATAAGTTTAGGAGGAGCACTACCACTTTTATTTTTATTGCCTGCAAAAGTGTGAATTAAGTCCCACATTTTTTTTGGTTCGTTATAACATTTAATAAAAGTTGTGTAGTAATATTTATCTTTAGTGTCCCTAATAGTACTTCTAATTTTATTTCTAATATTATTAAAATTATTCTTTAATTCCATATTATCAGTATCTTGTTTTAAGTTTTTCCACAGCATATTACGATTTCTAATTTCATCCAATATCTGTTTATTTATCCAATCGTCTTGAGGTAGATTTTGTATTTTGAGCTTAATAGTTTTATGATTCTCTATATTGTGTTTAATAAAACAGTCCAATTGGTTATAGTTGTGATCTGTCATCTGAAGATTTGTCATATTTTCGGCCATATCCTTGTATAGTGTATCATAATTTATTGTTACATACTTTATTTTCTTTTTGGGTTGCTTTTTGAAATTTTTAAATTCACAATAAATTTGTTTATGATCTGATAGGGGTGAATCTATTATAGCTATATGAAAATCATTGATAGTATTTGTACAGACATGGTCCAGGATTGATTTAGATGTTTCTGTTTCTCTAGTACAATATTGGCTATGTATTTTATTTAGTAATTTATATCCTGACTCTTGTAGTATATACATATATTTCTTACTACATCGGTCTTTATTTAAAATATATAAATGACCTTAGGAAGCCCATTTATTTCTCTTCATTTATTTGTCTATGTCAATGTCATCACTTATCTATGTCTATGATCACATAATTTGAATCTGCCGCGCATTGACCCGAGAGAGCTGTCAAGTGTCAACTGTCAGGTTGTTATTTTTATAAAAACGTTAGCTGTGCGAGTGAATTTCGAATTATAATATAAAATTAGAATTTAAAGTTTAAACAATACCTAATAACAGTGAAATAATAGCTTCAATTGTTGTTTCTCTTTACAGGTAAGATAATCTGTAACAACTTATGTGTTTGGTTCTTGTAAAATGTCAGGTCGTTAATAAAACATAATCCTCTTTACAGAGCAACGCAAGATCTTTTATTTCACAAGAGTGTTTATAAACACATTATAAAACAACAATTCTATAGTTATTTTTTGCAAGAACATGGAGAAGTTAAGATTGGAATTTGTTGTAAAAAAATCGATGGATGATCCGAAATCAAATGTCATCTGCTTAACATCAATAACTAATAATAATCGTACCTTCTTAATGCCGGAAGAATTCCAACCAGCAAAACTGCACGACACATTGATAAAAACTCAAACATTTCAAAAAGTAAAAACCACACTACAAAAGAGAAATGATAGAAGACAAGTTTGGTTTACACTAACACCAGAGATATGTGGTACCTACATAGATGAAGATGGAAACATGCAGTTTAAAGGATATTTGCTAGAGGAATCAACACAAGAAACGCGGACACTGCCCTCTACTTCTGGAATTTCAGAAGAGGCTTTGACGAGAATCTTAGAGAATTTTGCTGAAAAAAAGAATTCATCGAAGTCCGACAATATAAAAAAGCTGACAGAAAAAATTGTATTAGAGAAATTCAATAATAAGATGTCAAATGTATCACAATGGATGGCTATTTTTGAATCAGAATGTATTCGTGTTGGTATAGAAGAAGACACTAAGAAAATTGAGGCCTTGAGATTATTCTTAGAAGATTCATGCCTCGATTGGTACAGTTCAAGACTCATAAAATGTACAGTAAACTCGGAATGGTCAACGTGGAAGGAAAACTTCTGTGAAACTTACGCAGACAGGGGATGGTCGCCAGTGAGATACGCAATGCTATTCAAATATAGACAAGGATCATTACTGGAATATGCTTTGAAAAAGGAAAAACTTTTATTAGAAGTTAATAAATCAATGGATAATACCACGTTAATTGATTTAATTGCCACCGGGCTCCCAAATTTTATTGCAGACAAAATCAATAGAACTAGCTTAAAGGAGACTAAGGATTTGTTTAATAATATCAGGGGCTTGGAACATCTAGTGAATAAAAAGAATTCGGGAATAAAAATGAAAGGTTTAGAAAATAAAATTAAAGACCGAGATGGAAGTTACAAACCATGCAGAATTTGTGAGAAAGAAAACAAAGGCAACCGTTATCACTCCGAATCTTTGTGTTGGTATAAAAACAAAAATAATGATAAACAAAAAAGAGATCAGATAAAAACAGTTAATAATTCAGAGTTAGAAACAGAATTAAACGAAATAAATCCAAAAAACTAGTGATCCCGCCATTAATCAAAATTAAATTGTTATTAAATGATTCCTTAGAAATAACAGGGATTTATGACTCTGGATCAAACGTTTCTTTAATAAATTCTAGATTACTATCTTTGAAACCTAATAACAATAATATTGCAATTGAAAATGCAAACTTAAAAACGATTAATGGCGTGAAAAAAACTAAAGGAATAGTAACATTAAAGATAAAGATTTTTGAAATGGAAAAAAAAGCTAATGTTTTTGTGATTGATGAAGAAAACTTTGATTATGACTTTTTAGTTGGTCTGGACTGCATAAAAGAATTTCATCTGATTCAAAATGAGAAGTTAGAAATTACTCAGGGTACAATCAACCTCAAAATAGATAATAATAAAGAAGAAGTAAGCCTAAAAACCAAAAGAATACCATCGGACATTTCAAATAGTAAGATTGAGGAAAATTATATTAAAAATGTGGAGGTCCTGAATAAAACTAAGGATAAATATACAATAAACTTCAATGAACATGTAGAAGAGACTAGTTTCATTATTTCTGTCAATCATCTGGATGTTCAAAAGCAGGCAGAGATAGAGGATTTAATATGCAAATATAAACCTCTTTTTGCTAAGGATAAATATGATATAGGCACTGTGAAAGGCTATGAAGCACATATTGATTTATTAATTGATAAATACTGTAGTAAAAGACCTTATAGGTGCACTATTGAAGACAAAAAAGAAATTGAACAGCAAGTATCTAAGTTATTACAGGAGAACCTAATTGAAGAGTCCTGCAGTCCTTTTGCTGCGCCAGTAACACTGGCCTATAAAAAAGAAGAAGGGAAAAGATCAAGACTATGTATAGATTTTCGTGAATTAAATAAAATTGTGGTTCCTCAAGCGCAGCCGTTTCCACTTATAGAAGACTTGATGGTAAAGACTGCAAAGTGTAAATACTTCTCAACACTAGATATAAATTCAGCCTTCTGGTCCATTCCTTTGAAGATCGAAGACAGGGAAAAAACAGCATTTGTTACCCAGGATGGGCATTACCAATGGACATGCTTACCATTCGGTTTAAAAACATCACCTGCAATTTTTCAAAGAATATTGAGTAGTATTATACGGAAACACAGACTATCAGATTTCACTGTAAACTACATTGATGATATTTTGGTATTTTCTGAGACATTTTCAGACCACATCAAGCACTTATCACTTTTGCTGGAAGCAATATTAGAAGAAGGCTTTAGATTAAAATTCTCAAAATGTAACTTTGCACAAGACTCAGTAAAATATTTGGGCCATATTATCAAGAATAATACAGTCACTCCACTGAAAGATAACTTAATTGCTATAAAGAATTTTCCTGTTCCGAAAACCCAGAAAAATGTTAGACAGTTTCTAGGGAAGATAAACTTTTATGGGAAATATGTGCCAAAAATATCAATAATATTAGATCCATTACATAATTTGTTAAGAAAAGGACAAAAATTTATTTGGTCAGGAAAATGTCAAGAGTCTTTTGAGACAATAAAAAAATTACTTTGTTCGCAACCTATTTTAGCGATCTTTGACCCTAATCTCCCGATACATATATATACAGACGCTAGTATACAAGGTATCGCTGCTGTTTTGAAGCAACCTCAACACAGTGGAGAAGAAAAACCATGTGCATATTTTTCAAGAAAATTAAATGACACACAAAAAAAGAAAAAAGCCATTTATCTAGAATGTTTAGCAATAAAGGAAGCAGTAAAATACTGGCAATACTGGCTTATAGGAAAAAGATTCAAGGTTTTCACTGATCATAAACCTTTAGAGAAAATGAACATAAAGGCAAGAACAGATGAGGAACTAGGAGACTTAACGTATTACCTATCACAGTTCAACTTTGAGATAGAATACTCTCCAGGAAAATACAATGTGGAAGCAGATAGCTTAAGCAGAAATGCAGTATTAGACCCATGGGAAAATCAAGATGAAATTTTAAAAATTATAAACTTGATTCAACTAGAGGATATACAAAATGATCAAAAAAGGAATCAAGATATAAACCAGAATAAATATAAAGTAACATTAAAAGATAACATATACTATCGTAAGGATGGGAAAAGGGAAAAGATAATACTAACTGAGGAATTTAGTAAAAAATTTATACAGAAAATACATTATATGTACTGTCATATTGGGATACAACAGATGAAAAGGAAAATTAATCCATTCTATACAGCAAAAAATTTAACATATAATATCAAAAAAATTTGTGACAACTGTGAAATCTGTATAAAAAACAAATCTAGAGGGAAATATAATTTTGGACTAATGTCTCACTTAGGTCCGGCTACTTATCCTTTTGAAATAATGTCTATAGATACTATTGGTGGATTTGGTGGCTCACGTTCTACAAAGACATATTTACACCTCCTAGTAGACCACTTTTCGAGATATGCTTATATTTTGACTCCGAAAACCCAAAATGCCAATGATTTTATAAGGTTGGTCCAAAAGGTAACACGTGAAAATAAAATTGGCTTAATTTTATCTGATCAATATCCCGGCATCAATTCAAAGGATTTTAAAAATTTCTTAGACAAAGAGAATATACCTATCATCTTTACTGCAGTGAATTCACCATTTTCTAATGGTCTGAATGAAAGATTAAATCAAACACTGACAAATAAAATAAGATGTAAGATAAATGAAAGGAAAGATAAATTAGCTTGGACAACTATTGCTCATGAATGCACAAAAAAGTATAATGAAACGGAACATACTGTAACAGGATTTTCACCAAAATATCTATTGGAAGGAAAAAATTTTGATATACTACCAGAAGAATTGAAACAAGATAAAAGCCGTAATGATTTATTGAAGGATAGAAAAACCGCATTGGAAAACACTTTAAAATCGCACAATTATAATAAACAATACTTTGACAAGAACAGGAGAACATGTGAATTAAAAGTAGGAGACTTAGTATATGTTGAAAATGGTAACCGTTTAAACAGGAAAAAACTAGATGAGTTAAAAATTGGCCCGTATGAGGTCTTAGAAAAAATTTCAACCTCAGTCTACAAAATAAATACAGGACATAAGAAGTGTGAATCAAACCTATTCCACATAACAAAATTGGTTCCAGTGTTGAATTGACGACGGCTGGGGGGGAGATATAAATGACCTTAGGAAGCCCATTTATTTCTCTTCATTTATTTGTCTATGTCAATGTCATCACTTATCTATGTCTATGATCACATAATTTGAATCTGCCGCGCATTGACCCGAGAGAGCTGTCAAGTGTCAACTGTCAGGTTGTTATTTTTATAAAAACGTTAGCTGTGCGAGTGAATTTCGAATTATAATATAAAATTAGAATTTAAAGTTTAAACAATACCTAATAACAGTGAAATAATAGCTTCAATTGTTGTTTCTCTTTACAGGTAAGATAATCTGTAACAACTTATGTGTTTGGTTCTTGTAAAATGTCAGGTCGTTAATAAAACATAATCCTCTTTACAGAGCAACGCAAGATCTTTTATTTCACAAGAGTGTTTATAAACACATTATAAATATTTATATTAAAATCCCCATAAACTATTGATCTTTTCCTTTGTTCCAGCTGCGTTGAATAAATTTCAAAAAAGTTTTCAATGTTAGTTGAGGGTGGTCTGTAAACAAGTCCAATATTTAAGCTGCATTTTTCTAAATGAATCCATAAGAAGTTATTTCCACCAACATATTTTTCTTCCGTAAGTGTGTAAGACAAATCATTGTGTATGTATATTGACACTCCTCCCCCAATGCTATCAGTTCTATAATTATAAATATGGGAGTAATTCGGGATTTGCAATATGTTCGCTTCGGTTTCCGATTTAATCCAGGTCTCCGTTTATAATATCAAATGTACTTATAGTATATCTAAAAGATTTAATGATGCATTTTAGTTCCTCTATTTTACCTGACTTTAATAAACTTCTAACATTTGCATAGAAAAATTTAAGTGAGGAGGAAGTCATTGTTACATTAGTATAATCGTGAGTAATCTGGTAGGTAGGTGATTCGCTTGCAGGTAGTTCCGACATCACTTGCCGTTTTTTGAAATCACTTTTGTAATTTTAGGAATTCCATTCGAGTATTTAATGCTTAAGTCTTTTTCACCACTTTGTTGGCGCTGAGCTAGCTCATCCTTCAGGATTTGTATATATTTTTGCTGAGCAGGCGTTTGGTCCCAAAAAATACGAATGTTTTTATCTTTCGTTAATGTACGGTTACGTAATATATAGTTCGCTGGTTCCTGAGAGTTAAAACATACTTTAATATTTCGGTTTTTTCCTGGCATATATTTGCCTAGTCGAAAAATCATTCTTGGTGTCTTGCAGTTTTCGTAAATGCTGGAAATTATTTTCATAACCTCCAGCATATCGTGTTTGCGCCTGTTTTGTGAATTTTTATCATTTATTTCATGAACACCCGCAATTATTATATTTTTTTGTCGATTGCACCGATCTTGTATTTCCAGGGTGATGTTTTCACCCTGGAAATACAAGATCGGTGCAATCGACGATCGATCGATCGAATGATGATGAGATTTGGAATTCAATCGGCATTTGTTTAGAAATCAAACCTGGGACTTCAGTTAAAGCAATCAGCATTTGCTTAAGAGTCGAACCTGGGGCTTAAGGTCACAATTTACTCCTTGTTTAACTGGTACGGGTGGTGCCTTCTATAATACCATAAGGTTATATATTACATTATCCTATTACATACTTATGACTTATTAAATACTGTTACCTATGTCAAAATTTATAACTATAAATTATCAAAGTTAGAATATTAATTATTGTTATGATTGTTACTAGATTTTTTTAATAATAAAATTTAATTGTTTATTTCTTGCTTTTTGAATAAAAAACCCCTCCTTAATAATAGGGTTGTATTCAAGAAATGACAAATTTGTTTTTGTACAATAAAAATTTATTTTTAGGGTTCAGTACTCAATAGATAAAAACGGAGCTCTATTGATGTCATTCTGCTATGTCTGTACGTCCGTTTGTCCGTCCGCATATTACAAACCTGAAATTTTGGTATTTGGTGTTGAACATTAACTAAATCGAATATTGAATTTGAAATTCAATTAAATTATTTACCAGGGGTTTACACATATGAAAAAGCGGCATGGAATTTTTTCATACCCTAGCATGTGTGGTATCATTGTCTAGAACTCACTGAGTAGACTACAAATATATTATAAAAATCCTGTGGGAACTCTGATTTTCCAGGGTATAAAGTAGCCTATGTCCTTCCCAGGGATGTAAGCTATCTCTGTACCAAATTACGTCAAAATCGATTGAGCAGATGGGCCGTGAAAAGCTAGCTAACAGACAGACAGACAGACAGACACATTCGCATTAATAATGTTAATATGGATTAATTTTTTATCTTAAAAAATAAAGAAATGCAGGACCATCAAAGTTATCAGTTTAAGGATGAGATCTATAGAGCGCACGTTGACAAAGTACATACCTAGTCATAGTATAGTAGAACATAGTCAAAGTACGCACTATAGATTTGAGCCTTAGACCATTTTTGTGGCAGCGTCTATCTCAAAAACCAAACAAAAGTTAGGAATGTGAAATTTCGGTATATTATATACTGAATTTAAACAGCAAAGATAGTAGACATCATATTATACAGTTAAGAATTATTAATTTCTACTAGGCCTTCTATGGCAGAGTCTACTATGTTGGTTACTCTGCTTCTTCAAAAGATCTCCTTGATTCCGATTTGATCACATAGAGACACTGAGAGTGTCTCACAGAGAGTGGCATTACCACTTTTGCTTCACCATTTGCTGAACTATGTTGGTTACTCTGATCTTCATCCCTGAAATAATCAATATATTATATACCTGAAAAAAGCTTATATGCTAATTTATATAATGAGTAATGACAATTTCTGTACATAGGGTGTGCCATAGTATAATGGATATTTTTTTCAATAATAATAAACTTATACCTATAAAAAAAATAAGTCCTAGGACACACTAAACCACTGGGTTAGGTTCCTTTTATGATGTAGGTACACAGATTTTTGGAAACTCCACCCCTCGCTGATTTTTAAAACTCGCGCGAAGCCGGGGTGGGTCAGCTAGTAGCTGCTATAGTAGGTACATACTGGAAGTATGTGATAGCTTAGTGGTTAAGACGTCTGCCTCCTACTCAGGAGGTCGGGGATTCGATTCTGGGCACACACCTAAACCTTTCAGAGTTATGTGCTTTTTAAGCAATTAAATATCACTTGCTTTAACGGTGAAGGAAAACATCGTGAGGAAACCTGCATGCCTGAGAGTTCTCCATATCCGCACATGGCCAGCGTGGTAGACTACGGGCAAACCCTTCTCACTCTGAGAGGAGACCCGTGCTCTTTAGTGAGCCGGCGATGGGTTGATCATGATGATGATGATGTAATAGAATAATGTGCCACGAGCTAAGGACACCTGTGACATACGTACAAACAAACTGACAGACAGACCGATAGCAGAATGACATTAATAAAGCTCCATTCTTAGCTGTAGCTTCCAGTAGCTTTAGCTGTGCGATGATACAGCTAAGCAGTTAGTCAGACAGCTTTTTTTTTATATATAATTAGAAGATAATATGCTAATTAGTTTTATGTTATTAACTTACTTTTGCATAATTATTTTCCTTTCCTTTTGGGATGCAGGAAACTAAGTACTTAGTGAGTACTTCCTAAGCATTGAGGTTTGAGTGCATCGGTTACCTCAGACTTCGGCTAAAGGTGGGTTGGCACATTTTATTTAAAATAGATGCCCCCATTGGGCGGTGGTATGTTCCCGTTGCATAAACATGCAGAGCTGCCAGGATCTAGGTACAACAAATATTAGTAAATTTTCATGTTAAATTATTAATTTCAATATTTTCCTAACTCCTCAATATACTTAATTGCAGATTTTTATTTTTATTTGTTACTAGATGGTGGATTTAGGTTTTTAACTAATCCCGTGGGAACTCTTTGATGTTCCGAGATAAAGAGTAGCCTATGTTCTTCCCCGCGATGTGCAAGCTAACTCTGTACCAAATTTCACCAAAATCAATCATCTAATCAATGTTAGTATGGAAGTATGGATTTTGTACCCCAGAAAGTTGTAACAATAAAGAGAAAAAGACAGTAAAAGTGGACAGGGAAGCGCTTATTTCTATTAGAGATTTTGACCAGTGACGCTTGGCAGTGTGAGAGGTTGTAAACAGAGTAGAATAGGTAGGTACAACAAAAAGTACCTATTCTAAGTAGGTAGGTAAAGGTAAGTAATTTTCTGTTTTGTTGGTTGTTATGAATGTGATAGGTACATAATTGAAGGCAAAAGCTAATCATTGTCTTACAAAAGATCATAAGTAAGTATATTAATTGGCGCCTCGTCTTGCCCCATCAAAACTTCACAACCCATATTTTAATTAGATACCTAGGTATTATCTACAACATTAACATAACCACAAAATATAAATAATAATTGAACTCACAACACTAAATTATCATATTTATTACCTATTTACTACTAATAGGTACCTAAGTATTACTTTTTTAATAGGTATTTACTAATAATTTTCATCAATTATTAACAAAAAACGGGCTGAATTGAGTCGATTTGAAATTAATAATCCTTCGAAATTAAAACATCTCTACATTCGTTGAGATTGCTAAAAATTTATTACCTCTATAAAACGGACGCATTATAGTGGAGAGTCGCAAAACACTGGTCCCGACTAGTTGTTAAAACGATCGTTGCCACCTAATAAAGTTTCCAATTACAAACTGTCATTTTTGCTTAGTGAATAGAGTTTTAAAAACTATCGATACGAAAACATACGTGAAAAAGCATTTCCGGTTTCTTTTCCATCCCATTAATGGCTATGATCAAGAGCCATTGTCTATGACGTCATCTTCGTTAAAAACTGACGTTAGCGAATAGAAAATTTGAGTTTGACATGTAATTATTAGAAATTTTCACGAAATTAGTGTGCCACTGAGATACAGCATAACCCTAACCTAACCCTACCTATGGTCGCCTCCAACCACCCCTCACAGCGACCCCTCACCTCACTCTAAACTAGCTAGCCTGAGCTAAACACTACATCGTGTGATTAGGGCGCAATTGCCATTGCAACCTCTCAATCAAATCACGACCTATTCCGTTATCTAATCATCTCAAGGTAATCAATCACAACTTCATGAACGCTCTTAAAAGGATCATTGCATTGACTCTCTTACGATCTAAACCAGATCTTATAATTGACTTCTCATTACTAATTCAGAATATCGCAATAGCTCTACCTTCTCCACTCTGTGCACGTCTGCATACAGAACACCATAGCATCGTGCGCCGTCCAATCGCACTTGAGTGTGGCTGTGACAACTACCCCTAGGACTGACTTAACTCAAGCTGAGGCGAACACCATACAGGGTCTGATACAGAAGGCGATTTTCGCGGCCTGTATCGAACCCTTGGCGCCAGGCCAAACCCGATACGCCCCGGCGTTTGAAGGTAAAGCCTTCCTCAGCGAGGGTGTCCTAAAAATGTGGTGCCACGACGACCAAGCACTTAGCTGGCTCAAGAACGTGGTACCAAATTTAACATCACCAAAGAGCGGAACAAAACTCACTGTGATACAACAGACCGAAATACCAATTAGGGTAAGGTCGGGGCTATATGTCCCGGACTACGACGGGGAGATAGGCCAACTACATCAAGTCCTATCTCATCAAAACCCGTGGTATAAGGTGTCACAGTGGGTCTTGTTCAGCTACTCGCGAACAACCAGCAGCCCTCCTGGTGTGTTCCTGATACTAGGAATTCCCAACGAGGAGCTGCCAACGATTCTGGAGCGCGGCAGGAAGGTCGCCTACTCCACGGGCACTATCTATATCAGGTTCTTCACGGATGAAGGACTAAGTGATGTACCGCCCGGGCATAACTTAGAGCCTGAAAACCGAGAGGAGCCTGATGTGGGTGGTGACATGGATGTGGATGAACCAACCAGTCAGCTCTGTGCAACACCTGAGCCCTCCGTAAGCACAATCCTCGGCAACATCGAGGAAATGCTAGCGGACTCCCGGACTAACCTCATACAACCCCGGGAGAGAAAGGCGACACAAAACGCTTCAGAAGAAACTGCCCCTGCCGAACAACCCCCGGCACAGAGGGCGACGGAAAAATAAAGATCATTCAAACCAACCTCCAGCACAAACACCTCGCCACGGCCACGTTACGTAGGCAGCTGGAGGTTGAAGACGAGACCATCACCCTGATCCAGGAGCCGTGGGTCAGGGGAAAAACCATATGTGGTTTCGGAAGCTGTCATGGTAAGATCTTTTCACACAGCAATGACGAACCACCAAGAACATGCATCTACATTCCACGCTGTATTACAGCGTTACTACTAACACAATACTGTTCCAGAGATCTGACAGCAGTTAAAATAAATAATGGAATACAACAAGGCATGGGGCGACTGCCAAAACCAGTGGTCCTAGCATCAATATACATGCCCATTGAGGACGCAATACCAACAAAAGAATTGGTGGAGCTTGTAACACACTGTGAAGATAACGACATGGATTTAATCATCTCTGTCGACAGCAACGCACATCACAACCTGTGGGGATGCACAGCCAACAACAAACGTGGTGAGAGTTTAATAAATTTCCTACTAACCACTAACCTGACAATTATTAATATGGGTACCGAACCGACTTTTGTGACGAGTAGGTACCAAACCATAATAGATCTAACCCTAGCGTCAACCAGAGCCGCAGACCACGTAAAGAACTGGCGAGTCAGTGATGAGCCCTCTCTCTCTGACCACAGGCGGATATGCTATGAGCTAGATCTCATGATAACTCAACATGTACCAAAAAGAAATCCAAGGAAAACTAACATACTAAAATACAAAAACCTGCTGACACAACAAATAGGTGTAAGTAAACCAAAAAACATCAATGATATCGATAAAATCGAAGGAAACGTAAATAAACTAACAAAATATATTAGAACAAGCTATGAACAAGCTTGTCCCCTAAAGAAAAACAACATAAAACAACCATCGAAAAACAGCTGGTGGGGTCCTGATCTGGAAAGAATGAGGAAAAAACTTAAACATCTTTTCAACAGAGCCAAAAACACCAAACAAGAACAAGATTGGGACAACTATAAGGAGGCCCAATACCAATACAATAAACGCGTCAGGGAAAAGGAAAAAAACTCCTGGCAAAAGTTCTGCACAAGCATAGAATCAAACGATACTGCTGCTCGCATACGCAAGATTCTAGCAAACGATAACACCCGCACACTCGGCTCACTGAGGAAAGCTGACGGAACATACACCAAGGACGACAAAGAGATAAGCGAAACGCTCATAGAAACACACTTCCCTGGCTGTAGAATAGTAGATTCAACAGACTGGGTGAACACCCTTGGTCACCATCCAATAGAAGAGGATTGGGACCTTGCCAACAACATAGTCACGCGAGATAGAATCAGATGGGCTATAGACACCTTTCACCCTTTCAAAATAGGAGGGACCGATACCATTTTCCCAGCACTTCTACAATGGGGAAAACTTCAACTGATGCCCTGGCTGGAAATAATATACAGGGCCTGCATAGCATACAAATACATCCCAATGGCCTGGAGAGAAGTGAAGGTGGTCTTCCTACCAAAACCTGGTAGGAGTGACTACACATTGCCAAAGTCCTTCAGACCAATCAGCCTTACATCATTTCTATTAAAGACGCTTGAAAGACTGGTCGACCGGTCTCTCAGGGACAGAACTTTAAAGCATATACCACTACATCCCAACCAACATGCTTACAGTACGGGTAAATCAACAGAAACCGCATTGCACTCTGCTGTGTCCAAAATCGAGCATGACTTAGAAAACAAACTATCGACATTAGGCATTTTCATAGATATTGAGGGAGCCTTTGACAAAACAACTTTTGATAGCATTGACAAAGCCTTGGCACGATACAAGGCGCCAAAAACTATACGCAGCTGGATAAGAGTAATGCTAGAACAGAGAATTATACAACTAGACATCAACGGAGTCAGAAAAGGTATAGTAGCGAGAGGCTGCCCTCAAGGAGGTGTTTTATCACCAATCCTGTGGAACCTGGTAGTTGACGACCTGATAACTAAACTAAACAAAAGTGGGTTCTATACCATTGGTTACGCGGATGACCTCACTATCCTAATCAGTGGTAAATTAGAAAACACACTATATGAAGTTATGCAACGAGCCTTGCGCTTAATCAAAAGATGGTGCGATGGAAATGAACTTACAGTAAATCCAAAGAAAACAGAGATGATTCTGTTTACCAACAAAAGAAAAATTGAGCTAACAAAACCACCAACCTTGTTCAACACAAGCCTTGAACTGTCCACTGAAGTAAAGTACCTCGGTGTGACGCTGGACAGCAAGCTCAGCTGGAAAAGGCATACAGAAGATAAAATTAAAAAATCACTTACAATACTAAATCAATGCAAACGCATGCTGGGGAAAAAATGGGGACTAAAACCAAAGATAATGAAATGGTTATACCTAGCGGTTGTAAGATGTTCACTAACTTATGCTGCACTTGTATGGTGGCCAAGAACTCTCCTTACAACCGCCCAGCAAGAACTACAGAAATTCCAACGACAAGCATGCCTCGCCATTACCGGCTGCATGAGTACTACACCAACAGCAGCACTCGAAATTATACTGGGGATTCTGCCCCTATACCTACACATTAAAGAAGAAGCAACACTCGCAGCCTTGAGACTGAAAACCTCGGGTCATTGGAAAGAACACAACACAATGCATACTAAAATTCTTTTGCAAAGCATAAACAAAGAGCCACGTCTGGAGTGGAAATGCGACAGAACCAAAAAACAACACATACTAGACAAAAACTACAAGATAAACACAGGAAAGAATATGAATCCGAGGTCAACACGAGACGCAATAGAAGTGTACACCGACGGATCCAAAACCAAAACTGGCACAGGTGCAGGAGCCTATTGCCAAGAACTGAACATGAGGATAAGTCACGCACTCGGTAAGGAAAACTCTGTCTTCCAAGCAGAGTGTGTGGGCATTATGACCGCGGCTATATCCATGACCAATCGACAGGTAACAAACTTTAAGATTAACATTAACTCTGATAGCCAAACTGCTCTTAAAGCCTTGGCTAGATTCTCGACGACCTCCCAACTTATACAAGACTGCCACAAGGCTCTGCAAACTCTCGCCATGTCAAACGACATCACCCTAAGGTGGGTCAAAGGACATGATGGAGACCAGGGAAACGAGGCAGCAGACGCACTAGCACGAAAGGCTACGACACTGAAGGTGACAGGGCCAGAACCAATCGTACCCATACCCTTCAGTGAGTATAAAACCTGGTTGCATGAACTAACACTAAAAGAACATTCTAAACTATGGGCTAACACAACAGACTGCAGGCAAGCCAAAGAGGCTTTGCCTAACATAGACAAACGTCAAACTAACAAACTACTCCGCCTGGACAAAGGTAAACTTAGGAAGGTGGTGGGACTCATAACAGGGCATAGCCCACTAAACAAACACCTTTTCGTTATAGGTGTCACCGACAGTCCTCTGTGCAGGGCCTGCCACCATGGTCGATGAAACACTGACGCACGTGCTCCTGGAGTGCACGGGCGTAGCAGAGCAACGCGAACGCCATTTAGGTTCCCCGACCTCACTCCAAGAAGCCCTCGGCAACCTGGGCGATCTACTTGGCTTCTGGAGTGAGCTTGGATGGCTGGAGTGAAGACTTCGGCGGGGAGGGGTGATGCACGCACAACAGACGGAAACGTTTAAGTGCGGAAACCAGCCCAGAATGAAGAAAGAAAGAAAGAAGAAGCATCGTGCGCCACACGCGCCACGACTACTATCCACCCAAATAAGCGATCACAACAGAAACCAGGTAGAATGTAAGCTATTCGATCTCATGGGCAACTCATTGTCTAATCCATTTCAACATTACACGAGAGTCATCAATGATTCTTTACCAACCGGGTTATACGATTCTAAAGCGGGTACTATCAAAGTTTACTTCAAGTTACTATCACACTAAGCTATCACTTCAAACTAATCATTATCTCAACTGCCGGTATATCTCCAATTACACTCTAAATCACTAGCGTCTGCAGAAATAACCTTAACGGATGTCCTTATAATAATCTATCCACTGAGCCAAACGTTAACTCACGAATTACTCTAATATTCACCAATAATTAGTATTCCATATTCGTCAAACAACTACGCGAACATTATTAATAGTGCTTTGCAGACAACGTCACCAGATGGCACTAGATGTTACGATTTAACACAATGTACATTAGCATCGAACAATTACTGTTCTAACTATATCACAATCACCGAATTAAATATCACGATTAAGAAACTACCTACCTATCTCAAAGAATAATAATTAGCTAAGCTATAATCTGATACTTAATTAATTGAACGCGAGAGAAAATTGTGAACAACAAAAAAATTCGTGCGTGTCAAAGTCCAACTCTGACAACTAAAATAAAGATGGCTACCTTCCGTAGAATAAAGCTCATACGTTTCTTTTCACGGAGTCTACAGACAGTAAGAACTCTTTCAATATCGACCCTCCAATATATATATGTAGGTATATATTAAACTAGCTGATGCCTGCGACTTCGTCCGCGTGGATGTAGGTTTTCAAAAGCCCATGGGAATTCTTTTATTTTCCGGGATAAAAGAAAGCCAGGTCATGCCTGTCGTAGAGGTGATGGCCGTGGGAGCCGGAAAGTCCTTGAGAGGAGACCGCGTTGGTAGGCAAGCATAGTGTGGGACGCCCTCCAGCACGATGGACCGACGATATAAAGAGGCTGGCGGGAAGTGGCTGGATGAGGAAGGCTGAAGACCGGGTGTGGTGGCGCTCTTTAGGGAAGGCCTATGTCCAACAGTGGACATCCGCGGGTTGATGATGATTGAAGAGTTGAGACTTGGAATTCAATAACATAGTCTATGCTTGGCATTTACAATATTATTTCTGTGATAATTTGCAGCGACTTTATCGACACGGTAACCACCAAAATGCCTAGTAGCATAATGCTCGGCAATCTCATCCACTTTGGGAGTTCGCAAATCTTGCGGAAATCCCGCTCTTGGTTGTAGGGTTATCATTTTGCTTACGCATATTACACCTATAAAAAGGGATATATATATATATATATTTTTAGGTACAGAAGTGAAATTCAATTTAAAAAAATCACAATTTATTAAAACAGAACCAAATACTTTTACAAGTCCAAAATATTTAATGATTGGAACAAAATTAGCACAAACAATTATAAAAAGAAAAATATCGAACCAACTCGGAGTCACAAACCACGTCTATGCACAATGAATTTCTGCGTCAGAATGAGACCATACTTGTTTTTTGTGTTGTTTCGGATTGACTATGCTGCGTAGGCCCTATTGGCCGCTACAGCGTCACCGGGGGGGTTGGCGAGCGCGAAGCTCCGCCTGGGGGTGAGCCCTAGGGCTCGAAGAAATAATTCGAGAGGTCGGGGGGCAACGTCCTCCTAAGGGCGCCTCCTGTGAGGCTCGGACCACGGCTTAGGATGACGTTGGGATGGGTGGAGTTGTCGGTTTTGTTGGTTAGTCCGTACGCCCCCGAGGCCGTGGCGTGAGCCCACGTCCGGGTGACGTTAGAAATCGGGGACCTCGTCTTCGCCGGCGAAGACGCTGTGATGAGGTTGAATTGTGTAGCCCTACGAGATAGGGTGCATTGTCGGTCATGATTTGATCGTCGGGGTCGTTAAGGACGTGCTTAGGGCGTCTTTTATCTGGGGGGTCGTTTCGGTCAGGGGTGTAAGTCGCTGCCTCAACTATTAGGGGGTTGGGGTGTCTAATGGCTTTCTCAAAATAATTTTTGGAAAGCTGTTTAAAGTAATGAGCTATTGTCGGGAGTTGGAGGTCTCTGTGGAGGTCCACGTTGCGCATGTACCACGGGGAGCCAGTAGCCGTACGCATAAACTTATTCTGTAGGACTTGGAGAGGTTTGAGAGAGGAGGGCGGCAGGTGTGCAAATGCAACACAGGCATAAGACATTATTGGGCGGATGCACGTTTTGTATAGCGTGACTTTATGTCGAAGTGACATTTTGCTCTTTGCGCAAATCATGGGGTAAAGACGGGAGAGCACATACGCTGCGTTCTTGCGGACTCTACGAATGTGCGCGGCGAAGCTCATCTTGTCATCAAAGGTTACACCCAAGTACTTGGTATTAGTTTGCCAGGGAATGGGGCGGTCGTAAAGAGTTATTTCAGTCTGTCGAAGTTTGTTTTGTGATTTCCTTTTGGACTTTTGAAAGAGCACTGCTGCGCTTTTTTCCGGGTTAACCTCTATCCTCCAAAGGCGGAACCAGTGGCCTAGGCTACTGACTGCCTTTTGGAGTCAGCACAAAAATCAGTAGCGAAATGAGCCCAGTGCTCGCGCGCGCTCAGCTTTTATAGCTAAGCTCATTAAGAGAGGTGGCGTGACCTAAGACGGCCTCTCCTGACTATGCGGCGTCCTCGTCCGCCGTCATAGCCAGAAACGGTCGTGAGATCTTCTCTGCGGAGACTTGCAGCTGGCGCCGCAACGCTGTCGGCGTGCGGTGCGCGAGGGGAGACCGGTGAGGAGCTCGCCGAATGGAGCGATGCCTCTGCCTCTACCGCTGGAGGTGCCGGGGCAGACTCAGGTGCGGAAGGGGGACCAGCACCTGGGCCAATTACGTCATAGTCATCACCTGAAATTAGCTTCGATATAGCAAAACTCCATAGCTAAAAATGGTAACAGTAAGCAATTCGAAGTGCGACTTAGTATTAGCTACACATGTAGATAAATCATTTAGTTTTATGGGGTAGTCCCTATCACCTAGAGGAGGTGACACCTAACAACCTATGAGACGTCTCAAACCTAGCGCGCGCACCCATGGACCGCCATACGGCCTTGCGTCCATGTCAGTAGATGGACCGCCATACGGCCATGCGTCCATGTCAGTAGATGTCAGATGGACCGCCTTACGGCCATGCGTCCATGTCGGTAGATGTCAGATGGACCGCCTTACGGCCCTGCGTCCATTAGGCTCGGGAACTAGTTGATGAAGCAGGAACTTGAGATGACCATCATCAGACCACCGGGCTCGGACAACAGTCTGATCAAAGTGCATCTCAATCAGCCAATGTTGAACTTCCCTTGAGGAGTAAAGCGTTACCGTGATTCGTTTAGTCATAGCAGAAAAATAGATGTAGTGTGTCAGTCCGTAATTAGATAAGTAGGTAAGGGAGCAAGGAAGGCCTTTTTAGTTAGGAGGCTAAGAGTTTTAGAGCTATGATTAACAAAATCACGACTTTAATCTTCACCACCACAAAGTAGCCAACAAGCTGAACTCATACTTGAAGAAAGCAGTACACGCGTCCAGGCGCCACTCTCCTCGCCAGGGCACCATGCCCTCCACTGCCACCTGAGTAGTCGTACCATACGACCCACTCAGCAGTTCCAGCTCGTAACGGCTGCTTGGCAGGGTATTCAGGACCTTGTATGGCCCCCGCATACCAGGATCAAGTTTCCCTGTGGACTGGGAGTACTTGATCACAAACACCATGGCTCCAGCCTGAAACACACGAGGCGGACGACGATTTTGATTAGCATAGGCATCCCTGCCGGGCACGATTTCACTCAGCAGCTCAGTCGCCCTGGAGCGTCACATTTCACGCCATGCCACTTGATCAAGCCGTACAGTTTCAGCAACCGCACTGTTGTCTGCTAGTGAGGAACTCTAGAGATCTATCGCTTGTTTGATATACAAACCAGGCAGTGAGCCACATACTTGACTACGAACTGAAGTAGCCCAGGAAACCAGAAGTACTTCGGGATCAGGTTCAGAGTCTTCTCGGCAAAGACTTGCAGCAGACGACGGTATCACGACAACCACGCTTCCGCTCCTACTGGTGAGTAGCGGTAATAGAGCGTAACACTTTAATACCGATGAGAGTCTAGCTGTCCCACTTACAGATACTCGACGAGCTTGTCCTGATCTGTGACCTGCACCATCTGAGCCCAGTTGCTCGTCTTGGTGATGCTGTTGACTTAAAGGGTTGGAGCTAAAATAGTCGCCATAACACATCATCGTGCGCTTTTGGTACTCAAAGTCGAAGGTGAAGTCATGGAAATAAATCCACATACGAGTAACGCGCGGCAGTACGGCCTTCTTAGGCTCGGTGGCTGTGAAAGCGTTGTAGTTGGTCACACCCATAAAGTGAAGACAAACCAAATGGTGGCGCAAGTGTTGACTGCCAACGCTCCCAGCACGTAGCAGTACTACCTACTCACTGCACCGTGGGTAAATTAGCAAAGATTGCTACCTTGGACTCAGTGGTGAGTCGCTCAGTGATGTTCTGACGTATCTTTTCCTGTTCAGGGCCTCATTGAAAAGGAACCTCTTTTTTTTCGTCAAACGTGCAAGGCAGGCTGTCTGAATAGCATACTCGTCAACGTAGCGCCGAAAGTACCCAGCTAGATCTTAGATTGCCAGATTTGTTTAATGTACTCAAGGGGTAAGCACTTTACCTACGTTATGGCCTTGTCTTAAGGACTCGGCCTCGCCTGATCCTAACAAATGTATCTAATAAAAATGGCAAAATCGGAAACAATCGGTAACGGGAATCATCAGATTTTCTAAAAAAGTTGAATCTACCCACGTTACATTATTTACGAACACACTACAGTGCGTCGCTGGCTAGCATATCATACGAAACACCTTCAAGTCCAAGACGGTATGCGTAGGTCACGTGCTTTAATACAACACGTGCCTATCGAAATCATGGACACTAACTTTAAAAAAGAACATTCTCACCAATCAGCTCGTACAAGGGCTTGGCAGCGCTTGTGTTGCCCCACGATGCGCATGGCATCGTGCCACAATACCAGTGAGCTGAAACGTTCACGAAAGGCGCCGACGCTTGGAGCAGCATGCGCGGTTTGGCGCCGAACACCAGTCAGCCCCATGCTCGCGAGAGGCACCGTAGCCCACAGCGGCGCACGCAGCGCAGTACCACCAGCGCGCCGTCTCGTTCGCCAAGAGCGCAGAAAAGCGCGGTAGCGGCGCGGCATGGCGCAACAACGCCAGCGCACCGTCACGCTCGTGCAGAGCGCAGAAAGGCGCGGCGGCGGCGCGGCACGGCGCAGCAACGCCAGCGCACCGTCACGCTCGTGCAGAGTGCAGAAAGGCGCGGCACGGCGCAGCAACGCCAGCGCACCGTCACGCTCGTGCAGAGCGCAGAAAGGCGCGGCGGCGGCGCGGCATGGCGCAGCAACGCCAGCGCAGCGTCAGGCCAGAGCATAGCCAGCCTCGCTCTCATGCAGAATTCCAAAGCCCGCAGCCAAGCGTGCAGCATTGCGTCGGAACATTCGAGAAAAGAAAGATAAATGTGAGCACTATGTTCGACTATGTTCGACTATGTTCGAATCGTGTTCGAATATAAGTATTTCCCAGTTGGTTTAGTACAGTCCTTATTACGACAGATCCACCTATTCATACAACGATCTAACACCACATGAAGACTGATTTCTAATCTTGTGGAAACTCAATTTGTTATCTCGTGGCAAAAATAATTGTTTAGCAAAAACTCATCTACCTACATTACGGTTACTCTTTTTACAAAAAGAACACTGAACTGCATCAAAACCGATGTTTTTGGTTTTCGATAAGTTTTAACTTTTCGTACAGTAGGTACACTCTGTGATCCTAATTTTCACTCAGAAAACAGCGTGATTGGAAAGTACTATGACTAAGACTACGCTTTCTAGTCTTAAACTGCGAATTTAAATTGCGGGTATCTTGGTGAGATACTTCATGAAGTGACTAATGGACCGACATAGATGTTCTTAATCTAAATATCGACCTCTCGTGGGCACAGCGGAATAAATTCCGTTTTAAAATTGATCTAAGACTGATCATAACAAAAACCTTTTGTACAAGTTCCACTTTACGAAACTACCTCCCGGCTATGCCATCGGTTGAGGTTACGAACATGATCGACTTTTTTACACCATGCATCAACATCATTAAAAATCGAGACCAAAAATAAAGACATCTACGTTCCACTAATTGTACGACACCGACTAGCACGCCTTTGTTCATTATTCAATTTACGTGAATTACTTTTATACTTAAATCGATTAGCAGATTTAGACGACGGCATTATTAATTCACAAAAACACGTAGGGTAGACGTGAAAACTTTTAGACAAAAATTCAATTTGGATAAACACACTTGAACTAGATACGTTCACGTGGCCAATACGTGCTTAGCCATAAAGCCAAAGGTATAGGTACTTGATTTTAAAGATTTAATTTCAGTGACTTCATCTTGTGCGGAACAAGGTGCGGAAACGGGAGTGTTGCATTCTGTTTGAACGGTCACAGTGTTACAGAGACGATTAATATTACACTCGCGTGTAGTTACTACCGAGGTTAAACTATTTTCGACAAGTCTCGACGTGTTTTTCCTATCGCGGAGTATTGATTCATTATTGAGTGTAACGTTTGGATAAAAACACGACTAGGTGCGTGATCTCGCGACCTATATCTATGCCCTGCTGGTTCACATCAACGTGGTCTGCTCCGAGAACTTCGAGTTTGATCACGGCACATCACGGCTACGATCGCGGTTACGATACCCGCGATCCGACATTGTACAAGAAAAACAACAAAAATTTAAAGGTTAGAATTTTGTTCCAATTTAAGCAAACTGATTGTCAGTGACTAGATTTTAACTATAGTGGGCTATTGAATAGGAATCCCAGTTCTGATTTTAGGTACAGAAGTGAAATTCAATTTAAAAAAATCACAATTTATTAAAACAGAACCAAATACTTTTACAAGTCCAAAATATTTAATGATTGGAACAAAATTAGCACAAACAATTATAAAAAGAAAAATATCGAACCAACTCGGAGTCACAAACCACGTCTATGCACAATGAATTTCTGCGTCAGAATGAGACCATACTTGGACGCGCTTCGCTTTTTATAGGCGACTACCGACTATAATCCAAGAATATATATATATATATATATATATATTTCACCAGGAACAGTTCCTGAATCTTTATGGTTTAGGAGTGCTGTACCCTGCATCATCAGGTTAGAGTATTTTGGACTGAGAGTGTCATCGTGAAGCCGTTGCTTGATACCTAAAATATCAATTCACTATCAGAAATTCTAAAATCCCCACGATTTAGGACTTTAGTACTTTGCAGTATCAGGATTGAGGAGTTAGGATCCGAAGTTCAATGATGTAGCCTATGCTTTGTACCTAAAATAATTTTGCATCATCCGCAGTTCCTGAAACATTATAGTTTAGGAGTGCTGTACCCTACATCATCAGGGTTGAGGAGTTGGGACTTGAAGTCTGAGAATAAAGTCGTTGCTTGGTACCTACAATATGAATTCACTATGAACACTTCCTGAATCTTGATAACTCAGGCGGGCAGTAACCCTGCAGCATCAGGATTAAGGAGTTGAATCCAGAATTTTTTATGTGACCACCACGAAAACTTTTTTGTTGATTTAAAAAAAAATATTGCAAATCGGTCCAGAAACCTCGAAAAAATCGATGTAGAAAAAAGAACCACCTCCTTTTTGACAGTCGGTTAAAAACCGATGATCTTGAAATATTTACGGAACAATCTTTAAAATATCCCCTTTCTAACAAAAAAAGAATGAATGAAATCGGACTACGCGTTAATGAATTACAACTCAGTATACATTTTAACTTTCATCCCCTCTCCTACGGGAACCATGCTGAAATTCGGGATAAAAAGTATGCTATATTCTTCCTCATAGTATGACCTCAAATCGTACCAAGTTTCATTGGAATCCATTCAGTAGTTTCAGCGTGATGCGCGGCCGTGATACAGACAGACAGACAGACAAAAATGAAAAAAATTACAGTTTTGGGTTCAGTATCGATTATAGAGTGCCCTCGAAAAAAAAATTTCAAAATATCTTCAATGTACAGAATTTGACCTGTTACAGTTTTATTATAAGTATATTGATATTGTTCGCGCCGCTAGGAACGCGTCGTGGTGTGTGTGTGCATGTGTGTGTGCGGACGTCTCGGCACGGCGCAGGCGGGCCCCGATCACTTCTGGTTCGACAACTTGTGCTCGCACGCCGGACGTGCGCTGATAAAATTTAATTTAACCAATAGGCTACTTGACACTTTTTTAAAGTTGGTCTTAAATGGTTAATATTTGTGCTATTATATCAAAAAAATTAACACTATATTTTTTTGCGCCCTAAAAACCGTAAAACTTTCATTTAAAAATACATTTTTCTTAGACAGGTGAAAACACTGTCGGCCATGTTTGGCCGATAGATTATCTGTGCTCTGACGTCATGCATTTGTAAACAACAGCATAACCTCCCAAAGTTTAATAAACATGACTTCTATACTAGTGTACATGAAAAATAGTACAAGTTTTACAAAACAATAAAACTTGTATTATTTGAGCAGAGATGATGCACAGCATCTGTGAGAGTGCGTGGTACTTCCCTTTTAGTTCTTCCACCAATCAGAGCGATCCGTCAAGTTGTCAACCAATGAGAAGCACTTCCGTTCGTTGTGAGTCACGTGGTCACAGGTAGGGGGCGCTCGCCCTGCTTTCCTCATAGAAGTCTCTCACCAGGAGGCCTTATTGGGATGCTGTGCATCATCTCTGCTCAAATAATACAAGTTTTATTGTTTTGTAAAACTTGTACTATTATTCGGCATGTGATGATGCACAGCATCTGTGAGAGACATGTCTATTAACTCCTGGTGACCACCAATAACGCTATGTGAACAAATTATACACGGGTGTGATCTATAAAATAAACAAGTGACAATAAATCTCAAATCGCAACGGCAACTGATAATTATTGTATTCTCAATAGAATACCACATCAAAATCAAACCAGTATTTATGTAAGGCGGGTAGCATCAAGATAACATTTAACCTAATAGTTTATAAATCAAACAGGCTCAGGTTAACAGTAAAATACACCTAAGGCATCCTCTCTACGCCAATTGCCACCAGAGTGACTGACTTTAATATGTAGTTAGAAAAGACAGTACGACCGTGCGTACACTTCCTGGTGAAGCCCGTATGTTGCTATCTTTAAGTACCGATCTTACTCAGATGCCAGTGACTGCTCTAGATGCTCCACGTGTTTCCCCTTTTATTGTGATTAACAAACATTTCGGACTCTGGGCTACCCGACTGTGTCCGCTTAACTCTAACAGCTTTCTAGGCCAGCAATTCCTACAGAGGGTTCCGCGAGCCCAGTGATATTTTCAATAATTAGTATCTTTTACTTAGGTATTAATATTTTGGAATAGAGCAAATATTTAACATGCAATAGAATTAACACATGTTTAAACATGTGTAGGTGTTATTATTGCACACTTTGGGTCAGCAGTACCTACTATATTTAGATCCCTATAGAGGGTGCGACTGGCGGTCAGTGAGGGCCTTTCCCATCCGCGCCCTTCTTGACATTCAACTGTAATATTTTATTTGTTGCAAAATATCTGAGAAGCAATAGCTAATAAAAGGCTTATACTTTCGAGATTTTTGTAAAAATCAACGAAATTACATTTTTTAACTGGCTAGAATAGGACAGTGTCAAATGTTTTCAACTTGTACCTAATTATTTTCTGCAAGAAAACTTGCTGAATTTATATGAAATTACTAAATGATGTTCGCAATATCAGTGGCAACTGGCGGATAGGGTACCTAGTCCACCCTGGGCCACGATAGCTTAGAAGTCTCCAAACCTGGCGAAGTGAATATTACAGTAGATTCCCAAAATGTATCCAGTAAATAACAGCTAAGCCCGTGTTAAATATTAAAGAGTTAAACAGTTACAAATGAATACCTATAGCATAGGATCGATTTCATTGTATTAAGCAAAAAATTCGCGCTCGTTTTGCTCGCGCAGATATTTCAGTATTTACATTCCTGTGTGCGTTTTCAAATCAAATAAGTAAGCATTTATAATTACAAAACTTATAAGAAATTGTGCTTGTTTCGCTCGGGACTTTTCTGATTTCCTGTTCACTTTAACCATGAGCGAGCATCATTGACTTTGTAAAAACTAAAGAAACATTTTCATGCTCGCATGCCGCACAATTCTATCTCCTAAATTTTCTATTTATTTTCATGGTAATCTTTGCTGGAATTACAACGTATAAAATCAAATTACTTTTTTCACTCTTCTTTAAAAGTGCAGTTCCATTTGGTCATCATTTGGTTTTGTGTTCCATAAAATATGATGAATTACCTTAGGGTTGCGTGCTCTCAAAAGTTTGGGAGCCCTTGTTCTTAAAGTCTATACCAAAAAACGGGACATACATTTTTGTTAGGATACTGAAAAAAAATACCAACCTGATTGCCTGTATGTTGCAGTATCGATTTTTGATCGGAATTCCGGATCGAATAAAAATAAAAGCATTTAAACTAGTTATATAGAACTAAAATGTAACTTTGTATTGCCCTGACGGGGCTTCATGTTATTAATAACATGAATGCAAATGATCAATAAATGGGTAAATGAGTAAACATTATATGATTATTGTCCTCGACATAGTGACATAATGAAACTCTTAAAGGCGTGGGGATCATGAACGCGTCCGCCAGATGCAAGCAGTAAAATGCAAGGCAGTCTAGTGACGCTTCAAACAAAGTTACTGTATTTTAAAGATAATATTGCAACCAGGCAATCAGACCTTATAGTCCCAATTTGGAGATTTCTCTGCTCTTGATTTCTGAAGAGAGATCGCTCTTAGCATAATTGTGCTTAACTAGGAACTATGGGCTTAATTTCCTCTTATTGGTCTGACTAAAAACTGTCACCACGGATTCGTGTAATAAGATAGTGGGATAACTTTATCTCTCTTCAAGTAACAAGCATTCAGCCAATACACTTCCATCTCAAGTGTTACAGGCATCAAGATAACCAAACCATTAGGTAGGTACAACTGGTGGAGTGCGGCGTGGCACAATTTTTAAAGAATAAACATTTTCTCATCCTTTTCTTCCGTCTTCCTATAATATTTTCTGTGCATCATTTAACTCAACGTAGCCAAGCTGATTTGCAAATTTATATGATAATGTTTTCACTTCATGGAAATTTCTAAATAGTCCTTTAGATTCTGACCAGTCTTTGGATTCCACAGTCTCAATTTATAAAATTGAATCTCTAATTTTAACAAGTATCTTTCAGATTTTTTTTTTTTTTTTTTTTGTGGTGATCTGTGGCCCTACCGCGGTTGTTTGACAGCTACAATGTCACGATCGCAATCATCTCTGATTGGTTAATTCTCGCTCACTATTGGCTACAATGTATTGTTGCAACAAGAATGGCACAAATTCAGCCAATCAGAACAATTGAGATTGTAATAATGATTGATGTAGGTTTTAGACAATCGCCCTACAGATATTCTGTTTGACAGCTACAGTGTGACGATCGTAATCATGGTTGAAACTCGCTCACTATTGGCCACAATGCATTGTTGCAACAAAAATGGCACAAATTCAGTCAATCACAACAATTAAGATTGTATTACTGATTGATGTAGGTCTTATGAAATCGCCCTACTAATCTACCAAGACTCATCCCAGATCTGGGGGTTCTCATTGGTCTGGTCTTGACGCCCTTCTGCGGAGATCTGGGAGCCAGAATGCTCTTCTCTACATCAGTGCCACAACAAGGTATGTTCCTGGTAACGAGTTTACTTGGGGTATGAAGCTCGTTGGCGGAAATACCCAGGCCAGTTGATAATTTTATACCCAACTGCCAGCGTTGCAAAATGTTGCAGTGATTTCGAAACGAGGCCGGATACGGGGGCATGTATGGACAAGAGTAGATTTGGAGGTAAATGGCAGCCGCATTCCCATAACTTGAGAAGAGCCTTCAGAGCTCAAACCAACTGCCACTGCCTCCGATACGCTCAGAGGCAGCCCCCGTGAAACTCGGGCTGGGATGGCCGCGAGACATTTGGCCAATCGGTACTTGCTGGGTTGGTGGTCCTTCTTGAAGAACTTTTTCGCCTTGTATGAAACTCTTTAGCATAAAAGGACTGGTTAGCGGAAGATGCGTGACGTGTTCTGCTCGATTTTAACGTTTGCTCTCGACTTTTCTTCCCTTCCGTACCCAGAACAAACCAAGATTGGAGCCACTCGTCCATGCCACCCGTAGGTATGTTGTACATACAATCGCAACTGATTCTCATCAAAAGACATTAGTAACTTGGAGGTATCTTACGCAGACCCTCTCGCAAGTTGTTAGTAGGCAGCTCGTTCAAAATACGATCCCGGCGTGTTTCTACATATTCAGCCCGCTTGCCACACACTATCTGCATCCTTTTCTCACTAGCTTCATATAACTTCGATGAAGATTGAAAAAGGTCCTATATTTTATCGAAAACATTGACTGCGGTGAGTATCAGGCGCAGCAGACCAGTCTTATTCTTGCAGATATTCATCATCATATCAATAGCTCACGTTGCAAAGCTTAGCGATAGCAAATAGCATTGCAAATGGCGGCCATGTCACGTTCGGACTCAGCTAAGTAACCTCCTTGCCCTTAATAAACTGCCTAAGGAGTCCTACATTGACTATGAACTCAACTAAACCCGGCGAAGCGTTGTGAATTTTCATGGCATCCATATAACGAATATATATTCTCTTCGTCAACAAATTTGTCCGTGAGCCTATTTAAATGAGTAGGCACAAGGTTGGTACTTTTCAATAAAAAGTTATTCTGACCTAAGTCTCAACGAAAAAGGCCAACGCCACGCGGTGTTACCAGGAGGTCACCCATCCAAGTATTGACCGCGCCTGATGTTGCTTAACTTTGGCGATCGAACGAGAACCAGTGCATTTAACATGGTATGGACATCAGCTGTCCAAAAGTTATCAGGACTTATAGTCATAGCAGCTTGCGCTTGCGCCTGCATAGCAACAGACGCAACAGTTATTGGAATATAATGCGACGTCAAATGAGCGTGCGCAGGTATCGAGTGCACTCGGTGCACGTCCTGAGATTGTATTGGCGGCGCCACGTGGCGCGCGACATAAGTAGAAGTAAGTAGACTATGCCTGCGGCGAAAGAATGTTTGATCTCTTCGGGAGACCTACAACAATTCGCAATAACAATAACCGCGGGTAGCCGCAAATTTTTATCTCATTCTAGCCTACAAATTGATCAAATGTGAGGGTAACGTGCGCGTTGTCGTGCGGAATGGACGATTTAAAAGTGTGGTTAGGTACCAAAACGAAACAATGGCGGCGGGGCCGATTGCATAGCACGAGAATATGAATTGTTTCTCAACAAGTCGGTCAAAGTGTTGACTCGACTAATTATAATCTGGATATAGAAATTTTAGGATGACTCACCGAGTTTTCTCCTTTTTACCTCTCTCGACTCCGGTGTGGACTGTGCTGTCACCCGATCCAGAACTCGATTCGTCGTCCGTATCGTTCCGACGACGCCGCTCGCTGCCCGACGCGGCCTCGGCCGCGTTCCCGACCGCAGCGCCGGCCGCGTTGCCGGCGGCGGCGGTATATTTCACGTTATTCGTGTTGTCGCAACGGGAAGTAACGACGCTATGAGGAAAGCAGGGCGAGCGCCCCCTACCTGTGACCACGTGACTCACAACGAACGGAAGTGCTTCTCATTGGTTGACAACTTGACGGATCGCTCTGATTGGTGGAAGAACTAAAAGGGAAGTACCACGCACTCTCACAGATGCTGTGCATCATCACATGCCGAATAATATAGTAATTTTCGTTATTGTATCATCCGAGAATGTAAAAAACGCATCGATAAAGACCACAGGAAAGTTGTGGATTAGAGTGCCCAGTGAAATAAATATACGTAACACGCGAAGACTTGCTTAAAGGGATCCTATATGACTAACGACTTCAACCCAAATTTATTTTTGCAAAGATCACTTTGTTGTAAGTCTTACTTATTCAATTTATAAAGAGAAAACGATATTTTTTTACGTTTACTATGAGTTTTTAGAAATATATAAAAACTAGCTTATGCTCGTGACTTCGCCCGCGTGGACTTCATAAATTTCAAACCTCCATTTAACCCACTCAGGGGTGGAATTTCAAAAAATTCTTTCCTAGTGGATACCTTCTCTTTACCTACAAAGAA
>NW_027188990.1:42500-53707 GCF_902806685.2 Maniola hyperantus | reverse complement strand
ACCGTGCGCCTGACCGCTTTTCCGACAATTTTCGCGCGGAAAACGCGGAAAATCGTGCGCCGATCACAGCATAGACATCTGTACCGAGCTGATATAGCTAAGTGGAATTTCTCATACAAAATTCATAGATTTGCTTAAAGAAACTGCATAAATCCTGCGTCGTTGTCCCGGTTCTTCGAATTTTCACGTGAAAATCTCTCAGGGCGTTGCTTTCCACCGGCCCCAGCGTCCTGCGAAAGAAAATCCAAAATTAAAATTTTCAAAAATTTTCACTTACAAAATTTTTCGGCAAAATTTATACCCCAAATTTTCGTAGTTTTCCGGTCTTTTCCGACTCGGACGGTGCCCGCGCGTGAGGACCGTGCGCCTGACCGCTTTTCCGACAATTTTCGCGCGGAAAACGCGGAAAATCGTGCGCCGATCACAGCCTGTCCAGTCCTGTGTCTGGCAGTACAGAGGGCCCATTTTATTTACTCACGGCTCTCTACACTAAAACACCGACTTAGGAATCACTAAAAACTCACATTAAATCTGATTTTTATATCTCAGACGCCATGTCGGGCAACGCGCCAGGCGCAAAATCAAAGAAAACCGTGCCCTTAGGAAGGAAAGTGCTTCTTCGCTCGGTTAGCGCCGAAGACCCTAAGCCTTCGGGCAGCGAAGCCCCCAAGCCTTCAGGTGGCGAAGCCCCCGCATCAAAGACCTCCAGCCAGTCGTCACCGACCCCGAGTGTGTCTAGTAGGGCGTCGTCTGGCGAGCCTACACAGGCCGCTCTTTCGACCCTTCAGCGCTAGCGCAACCGCCTTCTTCAGGAAGCGAAGGAACAAATGGAACAGTCGGGGAATCTAAAAACCTCCATCAATGAGGAATGTTCTGGAGAACCTCGCAGGACTATATGAAATAGTTCTGCGGCTCAGTGAGATCCCGACAGACTCTGCAGTTGCAGCTGGAGCGGGCCCGCTCCCAGGCCGACCGTCTCAGGCATTGAGCCTAGAAAAACAGCAGACCGCACGACCTGGAAGAGCTCGTGCGGAGGCGTCAAAGCAGTGGGACATAAGAGCCCCTATCGCGGAGGTGCTAAGCGAGGTAAAATCACTGCGTCAGATCGTGAACCTTCCGACGTACTGGATGCCTCTCCAAGACCCAGTCAACAGCAGCCCCGCCTCCCTCAGGCCGTGGAAATTACCAAACCGGCTCAATTGAAGCCAGCAGCCAGCTAGCGGCTGTTGTCGAAGAGAGTAGGAGAAGTGTGACATACGCCGAGGTTGCAGCGGGCCCGAAGCCTAAGTCAATACCTAACCCAAATCACTCGATTATCGTATCCTCGAAGGACGAGAAAGACACGAGCGACGATGTACTCAAGAGAATCCGAGGTGCCGCAGACGCGAGAGCTAGTGGAGTCAGGGTGGAAAGGATCCGCAAAGCCAGAAACCAAAAGGTAGTAATAAGCTGCGAATCCAAAGACTCACTAACCCGCTTGACCGACAAGCTGAAAGTGGATGACTGCCTACAGATTAACGAGGCTAAAAACAAGACCCTCTTATCGTCATCAAGACCATGCTGTCGTACATAACCGACGACGAGGTGGTAGCCTCAATAAAAACCCAGAATGCAGGATGCGCTCGTGGGCATTCCCGATAGCGAGTACCGGGTAGTCCCGAAATACCGCAGGCCTGCCAGGAATCCCCACGAGTGTCACATGGTGATGCAAGTATCAACAAAGTATGGCAGAGATTGACCAAATTCAGGGAAAAGGGTGCACACTAGACACTCCAGCGGTGCTTCGCCTCGACCAGGTCTCCTATGGTCCAGTGCACGCGGTGCCTCGGCTTCGGCCACAGGCGCCGCCTGTGCAAAGAAGAGAGGACGGTGCAGGCAATGTGCTGTGCCCGCACACTCCGGGACCTGCCCTCGTGGACCGTCGGCGGACGGGTGGCCTTGTTGCAGAAACTGTCCACATAGCGAAGCTGGAGAGGACGGAACACAGCGCATTCGATCTAGAAGTGCACCATCAGGAAAAAATGGGAACTACTAGCTCGCTTCTAGTGTTCTTTTTTTTTCCCCCATACTGCTAAAGTGTCCATGGGATACCCGTACTACAGGCGAACATGCAAAGGAAGCAGCTAGCTACCCAGGAAGCTGCGAACAGGAGCCAGAGCCAGTGGGTTGACGTCTCCCTAATACAAGAACCCTATGTGGGGGCCGAGGGGATAGTGGGCCAGTATTCAGGAAACTAGAGTTATTCAAAAAACAAAAGATCGAGGTAGTAAGCCGGTAAAGGCAGCGATCTTGGTGCATAACCAGAACGGGAAATCACGAAGACCCATTCCTGACGACAGAAACCATCGCCTACGTTGCCATCAAGACCAAAGATCGTGTAGTTAACCTTATATCGGCCCTACCTCGAAGAAGACCAACCCCTCGAACCTTACTTGGAGCACTTACGCAAGATAATCACCAAAAAGGGTCAAGTAACATTATCTTTGGCGGAGACGTCAACGCCTGGAGCACCTGGTGGGGTAGCTCGGAGAGAAACCATAGGGGAGCAGAGCTGGCTTCTTTCTTAGACGAGCTTGACCTGCAAATATTGAACGACGGGAGCGAGCCCCACATTTCTTAACTGTCAGGAACAACAAAGATATAGCAGCAGGGTCGACGTTACAAGTGCAGTGTCGACCTTCTGGGTAAAGTCGACGGTTGGACAGTGGAATCAGGGCTTCACCAGCTCTGAACACAATACAATTAAATTCAATTTACAATAGAAAAACCAACTACACACAACAAAACTTTAACTACAAGACAATACTTTACCAATAAAGCGAAATGGACCATCTTTAAGAAAGAACTCGAATAAACAATTAAAAGAGACAGACATAGATAAGACCAAAGTGAGACAAATATTAAATAAAAAGGACTTAGACGAATTATGTTGGTAAATACGTAGAAAATGTCATAAATGCATGCAATAGGTCCATCCCAAAACTAAAACCTAAAGACCATTTTAAGTTACCATGGTGGACTGCTAAACTTGAACTCCTGAAAAGAGAAGTAACTACAAAAAAAGGAGAATCAGATGCGCTGCTCCCTCCCGTCGTGCACATGTTGTAAAAGATTACGTAGAAACAAAACAAATATACGAAGAGGAAGCAAAGCACGCACTAAACCACCAGATGGAAGCAGTTCTGCACCAAACAGGATCGGGAGAGTCTGTGGGACGGAGTGTATAGAGTTATAAGATCTACACAAAGGAGAACGGACGACAAGCCCATGGTTAAAGACGGAGTCGCACTCAGTCCCGCAGACTCTGCCGAATACATAACATCGACCTTCTTCCCCGATGACAACGTCCTGGAAGACACCCGAAACACACCGAAATCAGAGGGCGCACATCCATCCAAAACGACGGGGGCATAGACGATCCTTACTTTACCGAAACTGAACTACAGCACGCAGTAAATAGCTTCAACCCAAAAAGGCTCCGGGTTCGGACGGGCTCACGGCAGATATCTGCACCGCCGCCATAACCACGACCCGGGGGCTTTTCCTGAGTATAGCGAATAACATGTTTGGAGTTGTCTCTGTTCCCGAGTCTTTGAAGGTGGCCACGATTGTCGTATTAAGAAAGCCGGGCAAAACAGACTACAACCATCCCAAATCTTACAGACCAATAGGGCTCTTGTCAATCTTCGGCAAAATACTGGAAAAGATGCTTATAAGTAGGCTAAAATATCACATCTTGCCAAAATTAAACACCAGGCAATATGGCTTCGTCCCCCAGCGCAGCACGGAGGACGCTCTCTGTGATCTGGTGAACCATATAAGGGAACAGATAAACAACAAGAACATTGTTACCCTGGTTTCACTAGACATAGAGGGCGCCTTTGACAGCGCCTGGTGGCCGGCCATTAAGGATCAGCTTCATAAAATGAACTGCCCCAAAAACTTAAAACGCCTGATAAACAGTTATTTCGAAAACAGGCAGGTCCAAGTGACCTACGCGGGCAAAACGGTTATAAAACCGACAACAAAGGGCTGCGTGCAGGGTTCGATAGGGGGACCCATCTTTTGGAACCTCCTGTTGAACCCTCTACTCAATGATCTGGACAAAAAAGGGGTATACTGCCAGGCCTTCGCGGACGACGTCGTTCTTGTGTTTTCCGGGAAGGACTCGCAGTGCATCCAAAATAAGGCAAACGAAACCTTGGACCTTATAAACGCTTGGGGTGCAGAAAACAAATTAAAATTTGCAGCGCAAAAAACCCATGCCATGATCCTGACGAAGAAACTTAAATACCAAACACCAAATTTAAAGATGAACGGCACAGAAATCTTACTCACTAAAGAAATCAAAATACTAGGCCTAACAATAGACGAGAAACTAACCTTTAATAAACACGTAGCAAACACTGCAGTCAAAGCTTTAAATATTTACAAACAATTGGCCCGAACGGCCAGGACTACGTGGGGATTAAACCCGGAAGTCATAAGAACGATTTACGTGGCCGTCATCGAGCCAATTGTTATGTATGCTGCTAGCGTTTGGGCCAAAGCTGCCGAGAAAATAACAATCCAAAAGCAACTTAATACAATACAACGAGGCTTCGCTCAAAAGATTTGCAAGTCCTATAGGACGGTATCACTGCACGCGGCGCTAGTTCTGGCCGGACTGATTCCTTTGGACTTGCGAATCTCTGAGCACGCTCAACTGTACGAAGCGAAGCGCGGTCGTCCCCTTCGATGTCTACCTGAAGACAGGAAATTAGAGGAAAGAATCAGCTTCCTGGAGGCCGAGCATCCAGCGGAAACCATTGCCGTCGATTATTCCAACCTCGAAGATCTTCAACCTGAAACCGTCGAGGCACACAACCTGCAAGGCACTCTCATTTTTACCGACGGGAGTAAGATTGAGGACAAAGTCGGAGCGGCCATTTCAATATGGAAAGATGGAAAGGAGACGGCTTCCATGAAGCTGAGACTCGAGCCTTACTGTACCGTGTTTCAAGCGGAGTTATTTGCTCTCCGAAGGGCAATTGAAAAATTCTCCAAGGGGAAGGACGATGAGGTGTGCATTCTCAGCGACTCCAGGTCGTCACTGGACTTGCTGAGAAACCACAGGTCATTTCACCCCTTGGCCTTTGCAATAAGGAAGCAAATAGCAAACCTCCGCCAACAAGGCAAGGAAATACGACTGTATTGGATAAAAGCTCACGTGGGCATCGAGGGCAACGAACGCGCTGACGAGCTGGCCAAACAGGCAGCTCTCCACAAAAAGAGCAAAGCGGATTACGACGCCTGCCCCGTTTCGTATGTTAAAAGACAAATCAGACAAGCTACCCTTGACGTCTGGCAGAAGAGATATAGTGAAGGCGACACCGCCAACACAACAAAAGCTTTTCTGCCAGACGTCAGGAACGCCTACAAAATCATACGGACGATAAAACTGGACTCGACCACAACACAAGTTCTATCGGGACACGGTGGATTCGCATACTACTTGCACAAATTCAAGTGCAAGGCGAGTCCATCGTGCCAGTGCGATCCAGAGGTGAATGAAGATATACTTCATTTGCTGCTGGATTGCCCGAGATTCGCAAAAATACGCTTTGAAACCGAAATACTTTTAGATGACAATATTACACTAGGAACAATAAATAAATTTTTGGAGAATAAAGACAAAAGAGATATATTTTTAAAATTTTGTAAATACATAGCAGAAAAAATAATAAGACAAAACAAATAATCAAGTTATTTATATATGTGCTATAAAACATATAGCACATATATAAAATAAAAATACAAATAATAAATATAAACAAAATAAATATACTATAAATTAGCCACAATACTGTTATTGTGGCCAGTACCTTAACAAATATATAAAATAAAATATAACAATAATTATATATGTACCTTCTTTTTACAAGCAAAGGCTCTTTACTTCATGTTATAATAACATGAAGTAAAAAGACCAACAATAGAAATAATATATAAAATAAATATTAAACATAAAATATTAAATATATAAATGGAAATAAAATCTTAGATTTTATTTCATTTAAAAATAATTCAAACGTAATACCAAAGACTCTGATCTCCACGTCAGAGGTAAATAGAGCAATCTATGATTAAAAAAAAAAAAAAAAAAAAAACCTAACCTAACCTAACCTAACCTAACCTAACCTAACCTAACCTAACCTAACCTAACCTACCTAACCTAACCTAACCTAACCTAACCTAACCTAACCTAACCTAACCTAACCTAACCTAACCTAACCTAACCTAACCTAACCTAACCTAACCTAACCTAACCTAACCTAACCTAACCTAACCTAACACCCGCAGTCGGTAGCGCACGCGTACAAGGTGGTTTTGTGTCGCTCCGGGCAATTTTAAAGTTTTAAAAATTCGAAAAAGTGGGTTTTTCGCAACCGAATAACAAGTGCGATACGTTAAAAGTTGCGTCTCGGTGAGTGCTATAAAGTGGCGAAAAGTGATTGAAAATTGGTGCAAAACTGGAAGTGCAGCGATCGAAAAACCGCAAAGTTTAAAAAATTTCAAACTTTGACGGCGAACGCTGCCTAAATACGATCGACGACCTACCACTTTCACTACGCCGTTCGACGCGCCTCACCGAGCTCTACAAGGGGACACCTCACTTGGATTTTTTCCGCGCATGCGCGCGGAGAAAACACGGAAAAACTGAAAACCACGTGGCCACGTGTTTGTACTTCCCGACATCAGAGGGCGCTGCTGCCTGCCTCTATCAACGGAGTACAACGTGAGCTGCTCGGCGACACATCGAGCGTCTACTAAAGTTAAGTGGTTGCAGAGTTATTGCACTCTAAAGTTTTACAAAAATTTCAAAATTAATTTCACTAAAATCTAGATCGACACCCCCCCCTTTATTTTTGGTTAAATTGTAAAGATCAATTAACTTTATTTGTATTCTAAATTTCAAAATTTTTTGCTCAGTAATTTTTAAGTTACGATTTTTTGAAATTTAGGGGTTGACACGTGGTTGTTGAAATAAGGGTGCAACAGCTCTGCAACTAATCGGTAAAAATAGTATTTAGATAGGTTAGGCCCTGTAAATTATCGCTAGTTTCAAAAATTTTTATAAGTAATTTTAATTGTGAATTTAGTTAAAAACTTAATGTTTTTCAACCCCTAAAAATCGGGGGTTGCTCATACAACTACCCCATTAACGAAATTGAATAGGTCTTTATAAGACCTATCAAACAAGCCCAAACACGGGCAGTTTAGGTTGAAAACTGCCGAAATTGGGCCTTCTGTCCAAAGTGGCGGCCATATTGGCGGCCATCTTGGAAAACTTCAAAAGGGCATAACTTCGGTCTGAGACGACGCTAAGGGCTGCGGTTTCCTTTGGGCACCCTATCGTGGCGAGCTCAACAACTTGTACCGGCTTGGGACCCTGGATAGAGTCGACCCCCTAACCTGGTTTTTTAGTCCGGTTAACACATAGCCTGTAAAAAGACGACCACGGCGAGCCGTCGCACGCATATATCCGCCCGGTAGTTCCCGAGATATTAATTTTCAAAGTTCAGTCTAGACATAGGCAACAGTTTGGTCGGCCATCTTGAAAAAACTTAAAGTTGGATATCTCGGGAACTATTGGTCGTAGCGCGTAGCGGTTTTCTTTGTTGACTAGCCCTCCTCAAGGGCTATCTACTGACACCAGAAGGGCGACTCTACCCAGGGTCAAAGTGGAGTTGAGCTCTACAAAATCGCGGAGACTGTTTGTAATTAGGATTAGGTTGACGAAATCGTGGTGAGCTCTACCGCAGGTGCCGGTTCTGGACTCTAGGTAGAGTCTGTACCTAAACCCTAGAGCCGGTATCGGTGAACACATAGCTTGTAACGAGACAAGCACGGAGAGCCGTCGCACACATCTCTGCGACCGGCGGTTCCCGAGATATTGAATTTAGAAGATCCAGGCAACAATTAAGTCCGCCATCTTGAAAAATTTTAAAAGTTGGATATCCCGGCAACCGTTGGTCGTAGAGAACTGCGGTTTTCACGGCTGACCAGCCCACGACGAGGGCTATCGATCGGTACTGGACGGGCGGCTCTAGCTAGAGTCAAGGTAGAGTCAATCTCTACCAAGCAGCGAAAGTAGTTTTTTGACTAAGCAGATTTTGACTGCTAGTTAGTCAGTAGTAGGCTTTTGACAGTTGGAGGCCCCTTACACCTCCAACTTTTTCAAACTTGTTTAAAGTAGTTTTAAGTAAAATTGGACAAAACTCCCGTTGTATTGTAATAGCAACTTGACTTGGGCAGCTTTTTACACTGCTCAAACTAGTTTTAAATCTACACTCAGTTTAAGTTTATTGACTTGAGCAGCTTTTTACACTGCTCAAATTAGTTTCTGATACTTTTGTCTAGCATATTATCGACTTGAGCAGCTTTTACACTGCCCAACCTAGTCTTAAATTGTATAACTAGTTTTAGTATTTCATTGACTTGGGCGGCTTTTACACCACCCAATAGTATAGGTATAAATTGACGAAGGTAGGCCCTTTACACCTCCATAAATTAACCGAGATTACAGGCCCTTTACACCTAACATTTCGTTGACAAGGCTAGGTTAAACTTGATTTTCTTTGTTCCCTGACGTATACTCATCCCAACATAAAATGCTGGGTCTCCGGACACCCGTAAAAACGCCAAGGCAGAGCCTAGACGCTGCAAAGGCGCCTCTTCACACAAGTAAGGAACTGGTCGAGCCCGGCCAGACACCGGAAGTGGGTGCAGTGGTAAGCGACCCCAGCCTGCCTCCCTCAAAGGACGATCCAACGAACTCCTCTCAGCCAAGCACGCAGGACAAAACACCGCAAGGTGAAGGGCCAGCGCCTCGGAGGATCGGCGCACCTCTGGACCAGACATTCCAAAAGCTCGGTTCCCCCGAGCCAGAAACAACAAAGCTAAAGGGAAGGGCTGCGGAGGCAAAAGCGTGTCTTATGAAAGCAAAACTCCAGCTAAATAATTCCCGCAACCTAAAGGCGGAAATAAAGACCGAGGTGATCTGGGCAATTGAAAAGTTGTACCGCCTGGTGAAAGAATCTGAGGCGGCTGGACTCCGACTCACCCAAACGACCGGAAACGACCACAATAAACCCAAGGAGCTACCAAAAGTGACACAACAGAGTGCAAGTGCGAAAATCGCAGCGAACACGAAGGGTGACGCAGCCGAGCTGACTCGGGCGCTGGAAGAGCACAAAAAACTCGTCCAGGAGAACACAGCACAAATGAAGCTGTTAAAGGTTCACCTGGACAAGAACGCCTCTGTCGCCCGTGCAGCTCCTCTGCCCCACGCAAATGACGCTCTGGTCGTGGAGGTCAGATCCGAACTGCAACAGCAGAAGGAGGTGGCGTCCGCGACCAGGGACGACCTGGGAGCCCTAAAAGACCAAGTGTCGCACCTCAGCAAAAACATCCAAGAGAGGATAGCCGTCACATACGCAAATGTGGCAGCCGGCGCCCCAAGGAAACGCGGTCTGGAGCTGCCTCAATCTTTCCACTCGATGGTGGTGTCTTCGGTCGACGCTCACGACAAAAGCGAAGACATAATTGACAAAATAAGAACTGCCGTGAACGCGAAGACATCCGGCGTGCGAGTGGACAGGTTGAGAAAAGCCAAAGATCAAAAGGTAGTGCTGGGCTGCCAGTCGCGAGAAGAGCTCGCTAGAGTAGTAGAGAAATTGAAGACTGGCAGCCCAACACTCCTGACGCAGGAGGTGGAAAATAGGGATCCGCTTGTAGTCCTGCTAAACGTCCTTAGCATCAATACCGACGAGGACATATTGGGTGCCCTAAAGCGGCAAAACGGGAACGTGCTGGGGACGATACCGGACGATGAATATAGGGCAAGCGTGAGGTACCGAAGAAGAGCCAGGAATCCGCTCGAGAATCATGTGGTTTTGCAGGTGTCGCCGCAAGTATGGCAGCAAGTCACAGCCGTGGGAAAGGTCCACATAGATCTGCAGCGGGTGGTGGCTAAAGATCAGTCCCCACTGGTTACCTGCTCCAGGTGTCTGGGCTACGGGCACGGTCGTAGGACCTGCGAGGCGTCCGTAGACACCTGCAGCCACTGCACGGGTCCGCACCTGCGTAGTGAGTGCCCGGCGTGGAAGGCTGGAGATCGACCCACGTGTTGCAACTGCCAGAGCAGCCGACTAGATCGGACAGATCACAATAGTTTTGACAATAGCTGTCCGATAAGGAAGAAATGGGACGCTCTGGCAAGGGCGAAGGTGGCCTATTGCTAAGGGCGCACCCGGGGACGCCATGGCACTCCATTTCTTCCAGGTAAATTTACAACGTAAAAAACTAGCACTAAACGAGCTGCTGCTCGAGTCGGAGAAATACGGAGCTCAGGTGGCGCTGGTGCAGGAACCGTATGTCGGAAGAGAGGGCAGGGTTTCGGGTCGGACGGGGACCAGGGTCTTCCAAAGCGCTGACAACGGGGAGGGTACGGTGAAGGCCGCAATAATTGTTTTTAATGTGGACCACAACGGCATCTCTTTTAAATTACATCTAAAACGGGTCAGATATAACTACATCAAGCACACAACACGAACATATAACACACGGAAAGCCAATTGGAGCCAGTTTCATGAGAAACCGGGCCAAATTTTGCAAACCAAAAACATTACAGTCACACACATTCAAAACACCACTACAGCTACACAACTAGATCATAGCATACACGAACTTATGCAGTCACTGACCGAAGCGAGCGAACATGCAATTCCCAAAATTGGGAGAAAATATACACTTACGCTGCCGTGGTGGTCAGAGGAGTTGGCGAAGTTGAAGCGTGAGGTGGCCACCGGAAAGAGGAGGATCCGGCGTGCGGCATCGATCCGACGTTCAAAGGTAGTCGAAGAATACCTGGAGGCCAAGACAAAACATGAGACCGAGGAACAGACACTCCGGAAAGACGCTTTGATACAAAGCAAACGTATAAGTTTATTCTGCATCAAAGCTGAAAGGTCAACGAAAGGAACAGAGCCAAATAAAAAGGCCCAATGTTGTTTAGTATTGTTGAATACGCAAATTAACATGGACGAAAATCAAATGGCTCTGTTCCTTTCGATATGGAAAAAACTCGATGTCATATAAAATGTATATATATAATAAGACAGAAATTGTAAACAAGATTGTATTAAAGATTAAAATAAAATAAT
>NW_027188990.1:0-40000 GCF_902806685.2 Maniola hyperantus | reverse complement strand
TACAAAATTCATAGATTTGCTTAAAGAAACTGCATAAATCCTGCGTCGTTGTCCCGGTTCTTCGAATTTTCACGTGAAAATCTCTCAGGGCGTTGCTTTCCACCGGCCCCAGCGTCCTGCGAAAGAAAATCCAAAATTAAAATTTTCAAAAAATTTTCACTTACAAAATTTTTCGGCAAAATTTATACCCCAAATTTTCGTAGTTTTCCGGTCTTTTCCGACTCGGACGGTGCCCGCGCGTGAGGACCGTGCGCCTGACCGCTTTTCCGACAATTTTCGCGCGGAAAACGCGGAAAATCGTGCGCCGATCACAGCATAGACATCTGTACCGAGCTGATATAGCTAAGTGGAATTTCTCATACAAAATTCATAGATTTGCTTAAAGAAACTGCATAAATCCTGCGTCGTTGTCCCGGTTCTTCGAATTTTCACGTGAAAATCTCTCAGGGCGTTGCTTTCCACCGGCCCCAGCGTCCTGCGAAAGAAAATCCAAAATTAAAATTTTCAAAAAATTTTCACTTACAAAATTTTTCGACAAAATTTATACCCCAAATTTTCGTAGTTTTCCGGTCTTTTCCGACTCGGACGGTGCCCGCGCGTGAGGACCGTGCGCCTGACCGCTTTTCCGACAATTTTCGCGCGGAAAACGCGGAAAATCGTGCGCCGATCACAGCATAGACATCTGTACCGAGCTGATATAGCTAAGTGGAATTTCTCATACAAAATTCATAGATTTGCTTAAAGAAACTGCATAAATCCTGCGTCGTTGTCCCGGTTCTTCGAATTTTCACGTGAAAATCTCTCAGGGCGTTGCTTTCCACCGGCCCCAGCGTCCTGCGAAAGAAAATCCAAAATTAAAATTTTCAAAAAATTTTCACTTACAAAATTTTTCGGCAAAATTTATACCCCAAATTTTCGTAGTTTTCCGGTCTTTTCCGACTCGGACGGTGCCCGCGCGTGAGGACCGTGCGCCTGACCGCTTTTCCGACAATTTTCGCGCGGAAAACGCGGAAAATCGTGCGCCGATCACAGCATAGACATCTGTACCGAGCTGATATAGCTAAGTGGAATTTCTCATACAAAATTCATAGATTTGCTTAAAGAAACTGCATAAATCCTGCGTCGTTGTCCCGGTTCTTCGAATTTTCACGTGAAAATCTCTCAGGGCGTTGCTTTCCACCGGCCCCAGCGTCCTGCGAAAGAAAATCCAAAATTAAAATTTTCAAAAAATTTTCACTTACAAAATTTTTCGGCAAAATTTATACCCCAAATTTTCGTAGTTTTCCGGTCTTTTCCGACTCGGACGGTGCCCGCGCGTGAGGACCGTGCGCCTGACCGCTTTTCCGACAATTTTCGCGCGGAAAACGCGGAAAATCGTGCGCCGATCACAGCATAGACATCTGTACCGAGCTGATATAGCTAAGTGGAATTTCTCATACAAAATTCATAGATTTGCTTAAAGAAACTGCATAAATCCTGCGTCGTTGTCCCGGTTCTTCGAATTTTCACGTGAAAATCTCTCAGGGCGTTGCTTTCCACCGGCCCCAGCGTCCTGCGAAAGAAAATCCAAAATTAAAATTTTCAAAAAATTTTCACTTACAAAATTTTTCGGCAAAATTTATACCCCAAATTTTCGTAGTTTTCCGGTCTTTTCCGACTCGGACGGTGCCCGCGCGTGAGTGAGCGCTTAGTAACTGAGGTGGTAACCAGCAGTACCGACGTGAGAGCCGCGGAATTTGGGACTGGGAAATTCGAAATTCTGATTTTGCAGTCTCGTGTCTGGCAGTACAGAGGGCCCATTTTATCTACTCACTGCTCTCTACACTAAAACACCGACTTAGGAATCACTAAAAACTCACATTAAATCTGATTTTTATATCTCAGACGCCATGTCGGGCAACGCGCCAGGCGCAAAATCAAAGAAAACCGTGCCCTTAGGAAGGAAAGTGCTTCTTCGCTCGGTTAGCGCCGAAGACCCTAAGCCTTCGGGCAGCGAAGCCCCCAAGCCTTCAGGTGGCGAAGCCCCCGCATCAAAGACCTCCAGCCAGTCGTCACCGACCCCGAGTGTGTCTAGTAGGGCGTCGTCTGGCGAGCCTACACAGGCCGCTCTTTCGACCCTTCCAGCTGCAGCGAACCGCCTTCTTCAGGAAGCGAAGGAACAAATGGAACAGTCGGGGAATCTAAAAACCTCCATCAAGGAGAAGGTTCTGGAGAACCTCGCAGGACTATATGAAATAGTTCTGCGGCTCACTGAGTCCCGACAGACTCTGCAGTTGCAGCTGGAGCGGGCCCGCTCCCAGGCGACGTCTCAGGCATTGAGCCTAGAAAAACAGCAGACCGCACGACTGGAAGAGCTCGTGGAGGGCGTCAAAGCAGTGGACATAAGAGCCCCTATCGCGGAGGTGCTAAGCGAGGTAAAATCACTGCGTCAGATCGTGAACTTCGACGTACTGGATGCACTATCCAAGACCAGTCAACAGCAGCCGCTCCCTCAGGCCGTGGAAATTACCAAACGGCTCAATGAAGCCAGCAGCCAGCTAGCGGCTGTTGTCGAAGAGAGTAGGAGAAGTGTGACATACGCCGAGGTTGCAGCGGGCCCGAAGCCTAAGTCAATACCTAACCCAAATCACTCGATTATCGTATCCTCGAAGGACGAGAAAGACACGAGCGACGATGTACTCAAGAGAATCCGAGGTGCCGCAGACGCGAGAGCTAGTGGAGTCAGGGTGGAAAGGATCCGCAAAGCCAGAAACCAAAAGGTAGTAATAAGCTGCGAATCCAAAGACTCACTAACCCGCTTGACCGACAAGCTGAAAGTGGATGACTGCCTACAGATCAACGAGGCTAAAAACAAGGACCCTCTTATCGTCATCAAGAACATGCTGTCGTACAACACCGACGACGAGGTGGTAGCCTCAATAAAAACCCAGAATGCAGATGCGCTCGTGGGCATTCCCGATAGCGAGTACCGGGTAGTCCCGAAATACCGCAGGCCTGCCAGGAATCCCCACGAGTGTCACATGGTGATGCAAGTATCACCCAAAGTCTGGCAGAGATTGACAAGTCAGGGAAGGGTGCACATAGACCTCCAGCGGTGCTTCGTCCTCGACCAGTCTCCTCTGGTCCAGTGCACGCGGTGCCTCGGCTTCGGCCACAGCCGCCGCCTGTGCAAAGAAGCAGAGGACAGGTGCAGTCACTGTGCTGGGCCGCACCTCCGTTCGACCTGCCCCTCGTGGACCGTCGGCGACGTGGCCTGTTGCAGAAACTGCCACACAGCGAAGCTGGAGAGGACGGAACACAGCGCATTCGATCTAGAGTGCCCCATCAGGAAAAAATGGGAGACTATAGCTCGCTCTAGTGTCTCATACTGCTAGCAGAAGTGGTCAATGGGATAACGGTAATACAGGCGAACCTGCAAAGGAAGAAGCTAGCCACCCAGGAGCTGCTGAAAGGAGCCAGAGACAGTGGGGTTGACGTCTCCCTAATACAAGAACCCTATGTGGGGGCCGAGGGGATAGTGGGCCAGTATTCAGGAACTAGAGTTATTCAAAAAACAAAAGATCGAGGTAAGCCGGTAAAGGCAGCGATCTTGGTGCATAACCAGAACTGGGAAATCCACGAAGACCCATTCCTGACGACAGAAAACATCGCCTACGTTGCCATCAAGACCAAAGATCGTGTAGTTAACCTTATATCGGCCTACCTCGAAGAAGACCAACCCCTCGAACCTTACTTGGAGCACTTACGCAAGATAATCACCAAAAAAGGGTCAAGTAACATTATCTTTGGCGGAGACGTCAACGCCTGGAGCACCTGGTGGGGTAGCTCGGAAGAGAATCATAGGGGAGCAGAGCTGGCTTCTTTCTTAGACGAGCTTGACCTGCAAATATTGAACGACGGGAGCGAGCCCACATTCTTAACTGTCAGGAACAACAAAATATATAGCAGCAGGGTCGACATTACAACGTGCAGTGTCGACCTTCTGGGTAAAGTCGACGGTTGGACAGTGGATCAGGGCTTTACGAGCTCTGACCACAATACAATTAAATTCTATTTGCAATTAGAAAAACCAACTACAAACAACAAAACTTTAACTACAAGACAATACTTTACCAATAAAGCGAAATGGACCATCTTTAAGAAAGAACTCGATAAACAACTAAAAGAGACAGACATAGATAAGACCAAAGTGAGACAAATATTAAATAAAAAGGACTTAGACGAATTAGTTGGTAAATATGTAGAAAATGTCATAAATGCATGCAATAGGTCCATCCCAAAACTAAAACCTAAAGACCATTTTAAGTTACCATGGTGGACTGCTAAACTTGAACTCCTGAAAAGAGAAGTAACCACAAAAAAAAGGAGAATCAGATGCGCTGCTCCCTCCCGTCGTGCACATGTTGTAAAAGATTACGTAGAAACAAAACAAATATACGAAGAGGAAGCAAAGCACGCACAAACCACCAGCTGGAAGCAGTTCTGCACCAAACAGGATCGGGAGAGTCTGTGGGACGGAGTGTATAGAGTTATAAGATCTACACAAAGGAGAACGGACGACAAGCCCATGGTTAAAGACGGAGTCGCACTCAGTCCCGCAGACTCTGCCGAATACATAACATCGACCTTCTTCCCCGATGACAACGTCCTGGAAGACACCCCGAAACACACCGAAATCAGAGGGCGCACATCCATCCAAAACGACGGGGGCATAGACGATCCTTACTTTACCGAAACTGAACTACAGCACGCAGTAAATAGCTTCAACCCAAAAAAGGCTCCGGGTTCGGACGGGCTCACGGCAGATATCTGCACCGCCGCCATAAACCACGACCCGGGGCTTTTCCTGAGTATAGCGAATAAATGTTTGGAGTTGTCTCTGTTCCCGAGTCTTTGGAAGGTGGCCACGATTGTCGTATTAAGAAAGCCGGGCAAAACAGACTACAACCATCCCAAATCTTACAGACCAATAGGGCTCTTGTCAATCTTCGGCAAAATACTGGAAAAGATGCTTATAAGTAGGCTAAAATATCACATCTTGCCAAAATTAAACACCAGGCAATATGGCTTCGTCCCCCAGCGCAGCACGGAGGACGCTCTCTGTGATCTGGTGAACCATATAAGGGAACAGATAAATAACAAGAACATTGTTATCCTGGTTTCACTAGACATAGAGGGCGCCTTTGACAGCGCCTCGTGGCCGGCCATTAAGGATCAGCTTCATAAAATGGACTGCCCCAAAAACTTAAAACGCCTGATAAACAGTTATTTCGAAAACAGGCAGGTCCAAGTGACCTACGCGGGCAAAACGGTTATAAAACCGACAACAAAGGGATGCGTGCAGGGTTCGATAGGGGGACCCATCTTTTGGAACCTCCTGTTGAACCCTCTACTCAATGATCTGGACAAAAAAGGGGTATACTGCCAGGCCTTCGCGGACGACGTCGTTCTTGTGTTTTCCGGGAAGGACTCGCAGTGCATCCAAAATAAGGCAAACGAAACCTTGGACCTTATAAACGCTTGGGGTGCAGAAAACAAATTAAAATTTGCAGCGCAAAAAACCCATGCCATGATCCTGACGAAGAAACTTAAATACCAAACACCAAAATTAAAGATGAACGGCACAGAAATCTTACTTACTAAAGAAATTAAAATATTAGGCCTAACAATAGACGAAAAATTAACCTTCAATAAACACGTAGCAAACACAGCAGTCAAAGCTTTAAATATTTACAAACAATTGGCCCGAACGGCCAGGACTACGTGGGGGTTAAACCCGGAAGTCATAAGAACGATTTACGTGGCCGTCATCGAGCCAATTGTTATGTATGCTGCTAGCGTTTGGGCCAAAGCTGCCGAGAAGATAACTATCCAAAAGCAACTTAACACAATACAACGAGGCTTCGCTCAAAAGATTTGCAAGTCCTATAGGACGGTATCACTGCACGCGGCGCTAGTTCTGGCCGGACTGATTCCTTTGGACATGCGAATCTCTGAGCACGCTCAACTGTACGAAGCGAAGCGCGGTCGTCCCCTTCGATGCCTACCTGAAGACAGGAAATTAGAGGAAAGAATCAGCTTCCTGGAGGCCGAGCATCCAGCGGAAACCATTGCCGTCGATTACTCCAACCTTGAAGATCTTCAACCTGAAACCGTCGAGGCACACAACCTGCAAGGCACTCTCATTTTTACCGACGGGAGTAAGATTGAGGACAAAGTCGGAGCGGCCATTTCAATATGGAAAGATGGAAAGGAGACGGCTTCCATGAAGCTGAGACTCGAGCCTTACTGTACCGTGTTTCAAGCGGAGTTATTTGCTCTCCGAAGGGCAATTGAAAAATTCTCCAAGGGGAAGGACGATGAGGTGTGCATTCTCAGCGACTCCAGGTCGTCACTGGACTTGCTGAGAAACCACAGGTCATTTCACCCCTTGGCCTTTGCAATAAGGAAGCAAATAGCATACCTCCGCCAACAAGGCAAGGAAATACGACTGTATTGGATCAAAGCTCACGTGGGCATCGAGGGCAACGAACGCGCTGACGAGCTGGCCAAACAGGCAGCTCTCCACAAAAAGAGCAAAGCGGATTACGACGCCTGCCCCGTTTCGTATGTTAAAAGACAAATCAGACAAGCTACCCTTGACGTCTGGCAGAAGAGATATAGTGAAGGCGACACCGCCAACACAACAAAAGCTTTTCTGCCAGACGTCAGGAACGCCTACAAAATCATACGGACGATAAAACTGGACTCGACCACAACACAAGTTCTATCGGGACACGGTGGATTCGCATACTACTTGCACAAATTCAAGTGCAAGGCGAGTCCATCGTGCCAGTGCGATCCAGAGGTGAATGAAGATATACTTCATTTGCTGCTGGATTGCCCGAGATTCGCAAAAATACGCTTTGAAACCGAAATACTTTTAGATGACAATATTACACTAGGAACAATAAATAAATTTTTGGAGAATAAAGACAAAAGAGATATATTTTTAAAATTTTGTAAATACATAGCAGAAAAAATAATAAGACAAAACAAATAATCAAGTTATTTATATATGTGCTATAAAACATATAGCACATATATAAAATAAAAATACAAATAATAAATATAAACAAAATAAATATACTATAAATTAGCCACAATACTGTTATTGTGGCCAGTACCTTAACAAATATATAAAATAAAATATCACAATAATTATATATGTACCTTCTTTTTACAAGCAAAGGCTCTTTACTTCATGTTATAATAACATGAAGTAAAAAGACCAACAATAGAAATAATATATAAAATAAATATTAAACATAAAATATTAAATATATAAATGGAAATAAAATCTTAGATTTTATTTCATTTAAAAATAATTCAAACGTAATACCAAAGACTCTGATCTCCACGTCAGAGGTAAAAAGAGCAATCTATGATTATAAAAAAAAAAAAAAAAAAAAAAAAAAAAAAAACCTAACCTAACCTAACCTAACCTAACCTAACCTAACCTAACCTAACCTAACCTAACCTAACCTAACCTCAAAGGCTCAATTGACGCAGGCCGCACCTACAGTTCTAAAGTTGACTCTGCCTCCCACTTCTAAGGCACAATTGACGCAAGCTACACATGCTGCACAGAAACAGTCCCAGCCTTCCGCCTCTAAAGCCCAACCGACACAGGCCGCGCCTGCAGTTCAAAAGCAGGCCACACAGAAAGGGGGAAAAAGCCCCAGAAAGGTCACAACGGCCGTAGTCCGCCGATCAGTGACGACCACTTTTAAAAATAGAGTAGAGGAGGCCGAGGCGTTAACGACGAAGGGGAAAACGGCGGTGGGTCAATCCAGGAATTTAAAGGCTGAGTACAAGGACACGATCCTGAGTGTGCTGGACGCGCTTGAAAGGTTGGTGACGGAATCGGAAGCTGCCCTGGAGGCCGGGAATGCACAAACGGGGGGCGGAGCCTCCCGGGAAGTGGCGCCGGCGACTACAAGCGCTGACGCCACATTCAGGGTGGCTTCGGACCCTGACTTGAGTCAACAGCTCGAGGAGCACTCTCGGCTTCTTCTGGAGAACAATACGCGAATGCGAGCACTCCAGGAGCAGTTGACGAAAACAACCGAAGTAGTCGAGACGCAGCAACGATCGTACGCCAATGTGACTGCTACAAGGGTGCAGCAACCGGTAAGGCCCGTGGCACTTCACTCAGTGGTCGTCACCTCCAAGGACGACAAAGAGACAGGGGAGGAAGTCCTTGGTAGAGTGCGCAAGACCATCGACGCGAAAGACGGCTGGGTGAGAGTAGAGCGGGTCCGAAAAGCAAAAGACCGAAAAGTAATTATGGGTTTCGGGACTGCGGAAGAGAGAAATAAGGCAAAAGACAGGTTGGTTGGTGAAGGGACAGGCCTCGTGGTCGAGGACATCAAAAACAGGGACCCGCTTCTGATCCTGAGGGGCGTTCTGTCGGTTAATACTGACGATGACATCACGAAGGCCCTGAGGAATCAGAATCGGGAGCTCTTTGGTGGCCTCGATCACGGGGATGACCGGATCCAAATCAAGTATCGCAAAAGGGCAAGGAATCCGCACATGGCCCACGTGGTTATTAGTACCTCGCCCACACTCTGGAGCCGAATAACCGGCCTGGGATCAGTACATATCGATCTCCAGAGGGTGCGAGCAGAGGATCAATCACCGCTAGTCCAATGCACTAGATGCTTGGGCTATGGCCATGGGCGGAAGTTTTGCAAAGACTCGGTTGACCTGTGCAGCCACTGCGGTGGGCCACACCTTAGGCCTAAGTGTGCGGAATGGCTGGCGGGGTCCCCACCCTCCTGCAGGAATTGCTGTAACGCGAAGCTCGACAACGTGGAGCATAACGTTTTCAGCGAGGACTGCCCTGTTAGGAAAAGGTGGGATGACCTCGCCCGCTCTACCGTAGCGTATTGCTGAGGTTGCGCCGGTGAATACAGTGGCTCAAAATATCCTCCAGGTTAACCTCCAGCGCAGTAAATTGGCATACTCCGAGCTGCTGATCGAAGCCTCCAACCTGGGAACGCGGATTGCTTTGGTGCAGGAGCCATACGTTGGCGGGAAAGGGTGTGTGAAGAGTCAGAATGGGGTCAGGGTCTTTCAGTGTGCGGACCATGGAAGTGGGACTGTAAAATCTGCGATAATTGTTTTTGACGCAGACCTCCAGGTAAAGCAGTACTCAAAACTCACCACGACCAACATCGCAGTGGTGGGGATCCGAATCCGCAACTGGGAGATCACCCTGGTCTCATTCTACTTTGAGCCCGACTTGCCGATGGACCCGTACCTGGCACACCTGCGCCGGGTGCAGCACGAGACAGGGGCTCGTAGTATAATAATTGGCGGTGACTCCAATGCCAAGAGCGTCTGGTGGGGAAGCCCGGTGACAGATCGCCGTGGAGAGGAACTGCACGGGGCGCTGGAGGACCTGGGACTGGACATCCTAAACCGAGGGGGAACCCCTACATTCGACACCATCCGGGGTGGCGTAAGGTACAGCAGTTATGTTGACATAACTGCTGTATCGCGCGACCTCCTTGACCTGGTGGACGACTGGCGCGTGCGTGAAGACCTGACTGGCTCGGATCACAACGGCATATCCTTCACTATCAAGACGAAGCACATAAACCATAACAATATTAGGCAAACAACACGAAAATATTTCACCAAAAAGGCGAAATGGGCCCAGTTTCATGAGAAACTGGGTCAAATTATTAGTAGGGAACATTTGACGACAGAAAAATTAAAAAATTTAACGACAGGATTAGAGATAGACGAAACAATAGATAAATTTAACAAAATAATAGCAGAGGCGTGTGCTTCGTCGATACCGCTTATTAAGCGGAAGGAAGTGTTGGCGATGCCGTGGTGGTCTGAGGAGTTGGCAGCGCTTAAGCGCGAGGTGGCCACCAGGAAAGGCAGGATCAGGTGCGCGGCGCCGGTTAGGCGTCAGAAGGTAGTTGGGGAGTACCTGGAGGCGAAGGAAAAATATGAAACAGAAGCAAGGCATGCGCAAACGCGCAGCTGGGTCGCCTTTTGCGAAAAACAGGACGGGGAAAGTGTGTGGGGGGGTATCTACAGGGTACTCGGCAGGACGTCCAGGAGGGAAGAGGATTCACCACTAGTGGATGGAAACATCGAGCTAGATGCTAGGGGCTCGGTGAGGCTGATGGCCGAAACCTTTTACCCGGAGGACTCAGAGGAGCATGACTCCGAGGAGCACCGAAAGGTGAGGGTACAGGCCGAGCGCTTTGGCGTTGAAACTTTTTCGGATACGTGGGACCCGCCTTTCACTCATATGGAACTAAAGTTGGCCAGTCGGTCCTTCAATCCGAAAAAGGCTCCAGGTGCGGACGGCTTTACCGCCGATATATGCCTGCACGTGATAGAGTCTGACCCCGATCTCACGCTAGTTCTTTTCAACAGGTGTCTCGAGCTCCAGCATTTTCCCGCGCCCTGGAAGGAGGCAACGGTGGTCTTCCTTCGGAAGCCGGGGAAGGCCACCTATACGACCCCACGGTCGTATCGACCGATCGGTCTCCTCCCGGTGCTCGGGAAGGTGCTGGAGAAGATGCTTGTCGCCAGGCTTAAGCATCATATAGCGCCAAGACTTAGCACCCGCCAATTTGGCTTCATGCCCCAGCGAAGCACCGAAGACGCCCTCTATACACTGGTCGAACGCATACGACAGGGTTTAGTAAATAAAAAACTGTTGACAATGGTGTCCCTGGATATAGAGGGCGCTTTCGATAACGCATGGTGGCCGCAAATTAAAGTCAGACTGGCGGAGGAACGAGTGCCCGTAAACATAAGAAAGCTCTTGGGTAGTTACCTGAGTGACAGACAAGTGAGAACACGTTACTGTGGAGAGGAGCACGTGAGGGAAACCGGGAAGGGCTGCGTGCAGGGGTCTATCGGCGGGCCGATATTGTGGAATTTGTTGTTGGATCCACTGCTTCGGGAGTTGGAGGCCAGAAATTATTATGTGCAGGCATTCGCTGACGATGTGGTGCTGGTCTTTGAGGGCGAGACGGCTCAAGAGATCGAACACCAGGCTAATGCCGCCCTCGAACATGTGAGGAAGTGGGGGGACCTTAATAAACTAAGGTTCGCACCGCAAAAGACCAGTGCGATGGTCATCACGCGTAAATTAAAGCATGACACCCCACGTCTCCACATGGGAGGGGTCGACATTGGAATGGTCAGAGAGCTCAAGCTACTGGGAGTCGTCATAGATCAGCGCCTCACTTTTAATACGCACGTCGCAAATGTCTGCAAAAAGGCAATCGCCTTCTATTCCCAGCTTTCGAGAGCCGCAAAGGCGAGCTGGGGCCTCCACCCCGAGGTCATCCGCGCTATCTATAGAGCAGTAGTTGAGCCCGTGATGTTGTACGCGGCCGCCGTCTGGGCGCCGGCCGTGGACAAACTCGGCATACAAAAACAGTTAAAAGTGGTACAGCGAGGCTTTGCGCAGAAGCTGTGCAGAGCATACCGCACCACCTCCCTGAACTCAGCACTGTTGCTCGCTGGGATACTCCCACTCGACCTGCGCATCCGCGAAGCCGCGGTGTTGTATGGCGCGAGGCGAGGGGTGTTCCAGCGTGCAATAGGGGATCGAGAGGTGGAGCGGATGTTCCCGGCACTGCAGTCCCCGCATCCCGCTCAGCATATCGACCTCGATTTCAAGTGTCTGGTGGACCAGGCGCAACTCATGGACAACAATGGCCATGACCTTAACATCTTTACAGACGGCAGCAAGATTGAGGGCAAGGTGGGTGCGGCGCTATCCATGTGGAGCGGTGCCGCCGAAACCAAAACCCTCAAGCTCGCTTTGCCGTCCTTTTGTACAGTCTACCAGGCGGAACTCTTGGCGATATGCAGGGCGACGCGGATAGCAGCGGATAACTTGGCCAGGTCAGTCGGTATATATTCTGACTCTCTGTCTGCATTGCAGACAACAATCAATCCGGAGGCCCTTCATCCCCTGGCCGTTGAAGCGCGAGACCATCTGCGTAGGGCTTTGCTCCGGGATAAACATGTGAATTTGTTCTGGATCAAAGCCCACGCGGGGCTAGAGGGGAACGAGCGTGCCGACTATCTGGCCAAGGAAGCCGCGCTCAAGTCTTAGCGTGCTTTTGACTACGACAGCTGCCCGGTCTCGTTCATCAGGCGAGGCATTCGTATGCACTCGCTTGATGAATGGAACCGGCGATATCAGACCAGTGAAACGGCTGGTGTAACCAGGGTTTTCTTCCCCGATGCGATAGCCGCGTACCGGACTATCGGTAAAATAAAGGTTGACAGGTTTGTCACCCAGGTGTTGTCGGGGCACGGTGGATTCTCCGAGTACTTGCACCGTTTCAAGTGTAAGGAGAGTCCGTCGTGCGTCTGCGACCCTGGATGTTCGGAGTCTGTGCTCCACGTCCTTCTGGACTGCCCGGTCTATGATTATGATAGATATAATATAGAAAGTAAAATAGGAATGAAATTGAGTAAAGGTACAGTGTCGGAAATCATCTTTAGTAAAAAACATAGAGACTGTTTCCTAGAATATTGTAAAAAATTATGTATAGCGGTAAATAATAGAAATAAGGTGTAAAATAATATGTTATCTAGATATAGTGATTATATTTGTAGTAACATATAAAATATTGTAATAAAGGTAGGAACATAGTTTAATTTAAGGTAGCATTAAAAAACTTTTGTAAAAATAGTATAAAAAAAACACTGTAAAAATAAATCAAAAACCTACCTACCCCAACCCCATTCATGTCCCCGAGTTTATCTAGTTTAAGAAGAATAAAATAAAGACAGAATAGCCTAGTTAGATGGGAACTTACCCAGAGTAAACAAGAGGATGGATGAAAGAAAGAACCAGTATGAAGAATAAAAGTGCGAGAAGAATAACTGATAGAACTGGAATGAAAGAGTAGAAATTAAAAATTGTAAATAAAGTCTCCTTCCGCCATGTTGGAGGTTTAGAAAAAAAAAAAAAAAACCTAACCTAACCTAACCTAACCTAACCTAACCTAACCTAACCTAACCTAACCTAACCTAACCTAACCTAACCTAACCTAACCTAACCTAACCTAACCTAACCTAACCTAACCTAACCTAACCTAACCTAACCTAACCTAACCTAACCTAACCTAACCTAACCTAACCTAACCTAACCTAACCTAACCTAACCTAACCTAACCTAACCTAACCTAACCGATTCATAGATTTGCTTAAAGAAACTGCATAAATCCTGCGTCGTTGTCCCGGTTCTTCGAATTTTCACGTGAAAATCTCTCAGGGCGTTGCTTTCCACCGGCCCCAGCGTCCTGCGAAAGAAAATCCAAAATTAAAATTTTCAAAAAATTTTCACTTACAAAATTTATACCCCAAATTTTCGTAGTTTTCCGGTCTTTTCCGACTCGGACGGTGCCCGCGCGTGAGGACCGTGCGCCTGACGCTTTTCCGACAATTTTCGCGCGGAAAACGCGGAAAATCGTGCGCCGATCACAGCATAGACATCTGTACCGAGCTGATATAGCTAAGTGGAATTTCTCATACAAAATTCATAGATTTGCTTAAAGAAACCTGCATAAATCCTGCGTCGTTGTCCCGGTTCTTCGAATTTTCACGTGAAAATCTCTCAGGGCGTTGCTTTCCACCGGCCCCAGCGTCCTGCGAAAGAAATCCAAAATTAAAATTTTCAAAAAATTTTCACTTACAAAATTTTTCGGCAAAATTTATACCCCAAATTTTCGTAGTTTTCCGGTCTTTTCCGACTCGGACGGTGCCCGCGCGTGAGGACCGTGAGCCTGACCGCTTTTCCGACAATTTTCGCGCGGAAAACGCGGAAAATCGTGCGCCGATCACAGCATAGACATCTGTACCGAGCTGATATAGCTAAGTGGAATTTCTCATACAAAATTCATAGATTTGCTTAAAGAAACTGCATAAATCCTGCGTCGTTGTCCCGGTTCTTCGAATTTTCACGTGAAAATCTCTCAGGGCGTTGCTTTCCACCGGCCCCAGCGTCCTGCGAAAGAAAATCCAAAATTAAAATTTTCAAAAAATTTTCACTTACAAAATTTTTCGGCAAAATTTATACCCCAAATTTTCGTAGTTTTCCGCTCTTTTCCGACTCGGACGGTGCCCGCGCGTGAGTGAGCGCTTAGTAACTGAGGTGGTAACCAGCAGTACCGACGTGAGAGCCGCGGAATTTGGGACTGGGAAATTCGAAATTCTGATTTTGCAGTCCTGTGTCTGGCAGTACAGAGGGCCCATTTTATTTACTCACGGCTCTCTACACTAAAACACCGACTTAGGAATCACTAAAAACTCACATTAAATCTGATTTTTATATCTCAGACGCCATGTCGGGCAACGCGCCAGGCGCAAAATCAAAGAAACCGTGCCCTTAGGAAGGAAAGTGCTTCTTCGCTCGGTTAGCGCCGAAGACCCTAAGCCTTCGGGCAGCGAAGCCCCCAAGCCTTCAGGTGGCGAAGCCCCCGCATCAAAGACCTCCAGCCAGTCGTTCACCGACCCTGAGTGTGTCTAGTAGGGCGTCGTCTGGCGAGCCTACACAGGCCGCTCTTTCGACCCTTCCAGCTGCAGCGAACCGCCTTCTTCAGGAAGCGAAGGAACAAATGGAACAGTCGGGGAATCTAAAAACCTCCATCAAGGAGAAGGTTCTGGAGAACCTCGCAGGACTATATGAAATAGTTCTGCGGCTCACTGAGTCCCGACAGACTCTGCAGTTGCAGCTGGAGCGGGCCCGCTCCCAGGCGACGTCTCAGGCATTGAGCCTAGAAAACAGCAGACCGCACGGACTGGAAGAGCTCGTGGAGGGCGTCAAAGCAGTGGACATAAGAGCCCCTATCGCGGAGGTGCTAAGCGAGGTAAAATCACTGCGTCAGATCGTGAACTTCGACGTACTGGATGCACTATCCAAGACCAGTCAACAGCAGCCGCTCCCTCAGGCCGTGGAAATTACCAAACGGCTCAATGAAGCCAGCAGCCAGCTAGCGGCTGTTGTCGAAGAGAGTAGGAGAAGTGTGACATACGCCGAAGTTGCAAGCGGGCCCGAAGCCTAAGTCAATACCCAACCCAAATCACTCGATTATCGTATCCTCGAAGGACGAGAAAAGACACGAGCGACGATGTACTCAAGAGAATCCGAGGTGCCGCAGACGCGAGAGCTAGTGGAGTCAGGGTGGAAAGGATCCGCAAAGCCAGAAACCAAAAGGTAGTAATAAGCTGCGAATCCAAAGACTCACTAACCCGCTTGACCGACAAGCTGAAAGTGGATGACTGCCTACAGATTAACGAGGCTAAAAACAAGGACCTCTTATCGTCATCAAGAACATGCTGTCGTACAACACCGACGACGAGGTGGTAGCCTCAATAAAAACCAGAATGCAGATGCGCTCGTGGGCATTCCCGATAGCGAGTACCGGGTAGTCCCGAAATACCGCAGGCCTGCCAGGAATCCCCACGAGTGTCACATGGTGATGCCAAGTATCACCCAAAGTATGGCAGAGATTGACAAGTCAGAGAAGGGTGCACATAGACCTCAGGCGGTGCTTCGTCCCTCGACCAGTCTCCTCGGTCCAGTGCACGCGGTGCCTCGGCTTCGGCCACAGCCGCCGCCTGTGCAAGAAGCAGAGGACAGGTGCAGTCACTGTGCTGGGCCGCACCTCCGTTCGACCTGCCCCTCGTGGACCGTCGGCGACGTGGCCTTGTTGCAGAAACTGCCACATAGCGAAGCTGGAGAGGACGGGAACAACAGCGCATTCGATCTAGAGTGCCCCATCAGGAAAAATGGGACACTATAGCTCGCTCTAGTGTCTCATACTGCTAAGTGGTCAATGGGGAATAACGGTAATACAGGCGAACCTGCAAAGGAAGAAGCTAGCTACCCAGGAGCTGCTGAAAGGAGCCAGAGACAGTGGGGTTGACGTCTCCCTAATACAAGAACCCTATGTGGGGGCCGAGGGGATAGTGGGCCAGTATTCAGGAACTAGAGTTATTCAAAAACAAAAGATCGAGGTAAGCCGGTAAAGGCGCGATCTTGGTGCATAACCAGAACTGGGAAATCCACGAAGACCCATTCCTGACGAACAGAAAACATCGCCTACGTTGCCATCAAGACCAAAGACCGTGTAGTAACCTTATATCGGCCTACCTCGAAGAAGACCAACCCCTCGAACCTTACTTGGAGCACTTACGCAAGATAATCACCAAAAAAGGGTCAAGTGAACATATCTTTGGCGGAGACGTCAACGCTGGAGCACCTGGTGGGGTTAAGCTCGGAAGAGAACCATAGGGGGAGCAGAGCTGGCTTCTTTCTTAGACGAGCTTGACCTGCAAATATTGAACGACGGGAGCGAGCCCACATTCTTAACTGTCAGGAACAACAAAATATATAGCAGCAGGTCGACATTACAACGGGCAGTGTCGACCTTCTGGGTAAAGTCGACGGTTGGACAGTGGATCAGGGCTTCACCAGCTCTGACCCCAATACAATTAAATTCAATTTACAATTAGAAAAACCAACTACACACAACAAACTTTAACTACAAGACAATACTTTACCAATAAGCGAAATGGACCATCTTTAAGAAGAACTCGATAAACAATTAAAAGAGACAGACATAGGTAAGACCAAAGTGAGACAATATTAAAAAAAAAGGACTTAGACGAATTAGTGGTAAATACGTAGAAAATGTCATAAATGCATGCAATAGGTCCATCCCAAAACTAAAACCTAAAGACCATTTTAAGTTACCATGGTGGACTGCTAAACTTGACTCCTGAAAAGAGAAGTAATACAAAAAAAGGAGAATCAGATGCGCTGCTCCTCCCGTCGTGCACATGTTGTAAAAGATTACGTAGAAACAAACAAAATTACGAAGAGGAAGCAAAGCACGCACAAACACCAGCTGGAAGCAGTTCTGCACCAAACAGGATCGGGAGAGTCTGTGGGACGGAGTGTATAGAGTTATAAGATCTACACAAAGGAGAACGGACGACAAGCCCATGGTTAAGACGCAGTCGCACTCAGTCCCGCAGACTTCTGCCGAATACATAACATCGACCTTCTTCCCCGATGACAACGTCCTGGAAGACACCCCGAAACACACCGAAATCAGAGGGCGCACATCCATCCAAAACGACGGGGGCATAGACGATCCTTACTTTACCGAAACTGAACTACAGCCGCAGTAAATAGCTTCAACCAAAAAGGCTCCGGGTCGGAACGGGCTCACGGCAGATATCTGCACCGCCGCCATAAACCACGACCCGGGGCTTTTCCTGAGTATAGCGAATAAATGTTTGGAGTGGTCTCTGTTCCCGAGTCTTGGAAGGTGGCCACGATGGTCGTATTAAGAAGCCGGGCAAAACAGACTAAACATCCAAATCTACAGACCAATAGGGCTTTGTCAATCTTCGGCAAAATACTGGAAAAGATGCTTATAAGTAGGCTAAAATATCAATCTTGCCAAAATTAAACCCAGGCAATATGGCTTCGTCCCCCAGCGCAGCACGGAGGACGCTCTCTGTGATCTGGTGAACCATATAAGGGACAGATAAACAACAGAACATTGTTACCCTGGTTTCACTAGACATAGAGGGGCGCCTTTGACAGCGCATGGTGGCCGGCCATTAAGGATCAGCTTCATAAAATGAACTGCCCCAAAAACTTAAAACGCCTGATAAACAGTTATTCGAAAACGGCAGGTCCAAGTGACCTACGCGGGCAAAACGGTTATAAAACCGACCAACAAAGGGCTGCGTGCAGGGTTCGATAGGGGGACCCATCTTTTGGAACCTCCTGTTGAACCCTCTACTCAATGATCTGGACAAAAAAGGGGTATACTGCCAGGCCTTCGCGGACGACGTCGTTCTTGTGTTTTCCGGGAAGGACTCGCAGTGCAATCCAAAATAAGGCAAACGAAACCTTGGACCTTATAAACGCTTGGGGTGCAGAAAACAACATTAAAATTTGCAAGCGCAAAAAACCCATGCCATGATCCTGACGAAGAAACTTAAATACCAAACACCAAATTAAAGATGACCGGCACAGAAATCTTACTCACTAAAGAAATCAAAATACTAGGCCTAACAATAGACGAGAAAATTAACCTTAATAAACACGTAGCAACACGCAGTCAAAGCTTTAAATATTTACAAACAATTGGCCCGAACGGCCAGGACTACGTGGGGGATTAAACCCGGAAGTCATAAGAACGATTTACGTGGCCGTCATCGAGCCAATTGTTATGTATGCTGCTAGCGTTTGGGCCAAAGCTGCCGAGAAGATAACTATCCAAAAGCAACTTAACACAATACAACGAGGCTTCGCTCAAAAGATTTGCAAGTCCTATAGGACGGTATCACTGCATGCGGCGCTAGTTCTGGCCGGACTGATTCCTTTGGACTTGCGAATCTCTGAGCACGCTCAACTGTACGAAGCGAAGCGCGGTCGTCCCCTTCGATGCCTACCTGAAGACAGGAAATTAGAGGAAAGAATCAGCTTCCTGGAGGCCGAGCATCCAGCGGAAACCATTGCCGTCGATTACTTCCAACCTTGAAGATCTTCAACCTGAAACCGTCGAGGCACACAACCTGCAAGGCACTCTCATTTTTACCGACGGGAGTAAGATTGAGGACAAAGTCGGAGCGGCCATTTCAATATGGAAAGATGGAAAGGAGACGGCTTCCATGAAGCTGAGACTCGAGCCTTACTGTACCGTGTTTCAAGCGGAGTTATTTGCTCTCCGAAGGGCAATTGAAAAATTCTCCCAAGGGGAAGGACGATGAGGTGTGCATTCTCAGCGACTCCAGGTCGTCACTGGACTTGCTGAGAAACCACAGGTCATTTCACCCCTTGGCCTTTGCAATAAGGAAGCAAATAGCATACCTCCGCCAACAAGGCAAGGAAATACGACTGTATTGGATCAAAGCTCACGTGGGCGTCGAGGGCAACGAACGCGCTGACGAGCTGGCCAAACAGGCAGCTCTCCACAAAAAGAGCAAAGCGGATTACGACGCCTGCCCCGTTTCGTATGTTAAAAGACAAATCAGACAAGCTACCCTTGACGTCTGGCAGAAGAGGATATAGTGAAGGCGCGCCAACCGCCAACACAACAAAAGCTTTTCTGCCAGACGTCAGGGAAACGCCTACAAAAATCACTACGGACGATAAAACTGGACTCGACCACAACACGAGTTCCTATCGGGACACGGTGGATTCGCATACTACTTGCACAAATTCAAGTGCAAGGCGAGTCCATCGTGCCAGTGCGATCCAGAGTGAATGAAGAATACTTCATTTGCTGCTGGATTGCCCGAGATTCGCAAAAATACGCTTTGAAACCGAACTACTTTTAGATGACAATATTACACTAGGAACAATAAATAAATTTTGGAAGAATAAGCCAAAGAGATATATTTTAAAATTTTGTAAATACATAGCAGAAAAAAATAATAAGACAAAACAAATAATCAAGTTATTTATATATGTGCTATAAAACATATAGCACATAATAAAATAAAAATACAAATAATAAATTAACAAAATAATATACTATAAATTAGCCCACAATACTGTTATTGGGCCAGTACCTTAACAAATATATAAAATAAAATACACAATAATTATATATGTACCTTCTTTTTACAGAGCAGAAGGCTCTTTACTTTCATGTTATAATAACATGAAGTAAAAAAGACCAAACATAGAAATAATATATAAAATAAATATTAAACATAAAAATATTAAATATATAAATGGAAATAAAATCTTAGATTTTATTTCATTTAAAAATAATTCAAACGTAATACCAAAGACTCTGAGACTCCACAGTCAGAGGTAAAAGAGCAATCTATGATTATTAAAAAAAAAAAAAAAAAAAAAAAAAAAAAAAACCTACCCTAACCTAACCTACCCTAACCTACCCTAACCTACCTAACCTAACTAACCTAACCTAACCTCAAAGGCTCAATTGACGCAGGCCGCACCTACAGTTCTAAAGTTGACTCTGCCTCCCACTTCTAAGGCACAATGACGCAAGCTACACATGCTGCACAGAAACAGTCCCAGCCTTCCCGCCTCTAAAGCCCACCCGACACAGGCCGCGCCTGCAGTTCAAAAGCAGGCCACACGAAAGGGGGAAAAAGCCCCAGAAAGGTCACAACGGCCGTAGTCCGCCGATCAGTGACGACCACTTTTAAAAATAGAGTAGAGAGGCCGAGGCGTTAACGACGAAGGGGAAAACCGGCGGTGGGTCAATCCAGGAATTTAAAGGCTGAGTAAGGACACGATCCTGAGTGTGCTGGACGCGCTGAAAGGTTGGTGCGGAATCGGAAGCTGCCCTGGAGGCCGGGAATGCACAAACGGGGGCGGGGAGCCTCCGGAAGTGGCGCCGGCGACTACAAGCGCTGACGCCACATTCAGGGTGGCTTCGGACCCTGACTTGAGTCAACAGCTCGAGAGCACTCTCGGCTTCTTCTGGAGAACAATACGCGAATGCGAGCACTCCAGGAGCAGTTGACGAAAACAACCGAAGTAGTCGGAGACGCAGCAACGATCGTACGCCAATTTGACCTGCTACAAGGGTGCAGCAACCGGTAAGGCCCGTGGCCTTCACTCAGTGGTCGGCACCTCCAAAGGACGACAAGAGACAGGGGAGGAAGTCCTTGGTAGGAGTGTCGCAAGACCATCGACGCGAAAGACGTCTGGGTGAGAGTAGAGCGGTCCGAAAAGCAAAAGACCGAAAGTATTATGGTTTCGGGACTGCGGAAGGAGAGAAATAAGGCAAAAGACAGGTTGGTTGGTGAAGGGACAGGCCTCGTGGTCGAGGACATCAAAACAGGACCCGCTTCTGATCCTGAGGTGCGTTCTGTCGGTTAATACTGACGATGACATCACGAAGGCCCTGAGGAATCAGAATCGGGAGCTCTTTGGTGGCCCGATCCACGGGGATGACCGGATCCAAATCAAGTATCGCAAAAGGGCAAGGAATCCGCACATGGCCCACGTGGTTATTAGTACCTCGCCCACACTCTGGAGCCGAATAACCGGCCTGGGATCAGTACATATCGATCTCCAGAGGGTGCGAGCAGAGGATCAATCACCGCTAGTCCAATGCACTAGATGCTTGGGCTATGGCCATGGGCGGAGTTTTGCAAAGGACCTCGGTTGACCTGTGCAGCCACTGCGGTGGGCCACACCTTAGGCCTAAGTGTGCGGAATGGCTGGCGGGGTCCCCACCCTCCTGCAGGAATTGCTGTAACGCGAAGCTCGACAACGTGGAGCATAACGTTTCAGCGAGGACTGCCCTGTTAGGAAAAGGTGGGATGACCTCGCCCGCTCTACCGTAGCGTATTGCTGAGGTTGCGCCGGTGAATACAGTGGCTCAAAATATCCTCCAGGTTAACCTCCAGCGCAGTAAATTGGCATACTCCGAGCTGCTGATCGAAGCCTCCAACCTGGGAACGCGGATTGCTTTGGTGCAGGAGCCATACGTTGGCGGGAAAGGGTGTGTGAAGAGTCAGAATGGGGTCAGGGTCTTTCAGTGTGCGGACCATGGAAGTGGGACTGTAAAATCTGCGATAATTGTTTTTGACGCAGACCTCCAGGTAAAGCAGTACTCAAAACTCACCACGACCAACATCGCAGTGGTGGGGATCCGAATCCGCAACTGGGAGATCACCCCTGGTCTCATTACTACTTTGAGCCCGACTTGCCGATGGACCCGTACCTGCACACCTGCGCCGGGTGCAGCACGAGACAGGGGCTCGTAGTATAATATATGGCGGTGACTCCAATGCCAAGAGCGTCTGGTGGGGAAGCCCGGTGACAGATCGCCGTGGGAGAGGAACTGCACGGGCGCTGGAGGACCTGGGACTGGACATCCTAAACGAGGGGGAACCCCTACCTTCGACACCATCCGGGGGTGGCGTAGGTACAGCAGTTATGTTGACATAACTGCTGTATCGCGCGACCTCCTTGACCTGGTGGACGACTGGCGCGTGCGTGAAGACCTACCTGGCTCGGATCACAACGGCATATCCTTCACTATCAAGACGAAGCACATAAACCATAAACAATATTAGGCAAACAACACGAAATATTTCACCAAAAAGGCGAAATGGGCCCAGTTTCATGAGAAACTGGTCAAATTATTAGTAGGGAACATTGAGACAGAAAAATTAAAAAATTTAACGACAGGATTAGAGATAGACGAAACAATAGATAAATTTAACAAATAATAGCAGAGGCGTGTGCTTCGTCGATACCGCTTATTAAGCGGAAGGAAGTGTTGGCGATGCCGTGGTGGTCTGAGGAGTTGGCAGCGCTTAAGCGCGAGGTGGCCACCAGGAAAGGCAGGATCAGGTTGCGCGGGCGCCGGTTAGCGTCAGAAGGTAGTTGGGGAGTACCTGGAGGCGAAGGAAAAATATGAAACAGAAGCAAGGCATGCGCAAACGCGCAGCTGGGTCGCCTTTGCGAAAACAGGACGGGGAAAGTGTGTGGGGGGGTATCTACAGGGTACTCGGCAGGACGTCCAGGAGGGAAGAGGATTCACCACTATGGATGGAAACATCGAGCTAGATGCTAGGGGCTCGTGATGCCTGATGGCCGAAACTTTTACCCGGAGGACTCAGAGGAGCATGACTCCGAGGAGCACCGAAGGTGAGGGTACAGCCGAGCGCTTTGGCGTTGAAACTTTTTCGGATACGTGGGACCCGCCTTTCACTCATATGGAACTAAAGTTGGCCAGTCGGTCCTTCAATCCGAAAAAGGCTCCAGGTGCGGACGGCTTTTACCGCCGATATATGCCTGCACGTGATAGAGTCTGACCCCGATCTCACGCTAGTTTCTTTTCAACAGGTGTCTCGAGCTCCAGCATTTTCCCGCGCCCTGGAAGGAGGCAACGGTGGTCTTCCTCGGAAGCCGGGGAAGGCCACCTATACGACCCCACGGTCGTATCGACCGATCGGTCTCCTCCCGGTGCTCGGGAAGGTGCTGGAGAAGATGCTTGTCGCCAGGCTTAAGCATCATATAGCGCCAAGACTTAGCACCCGCCAATTTGGCTTCATGCCCCAGCGGAAGCACCGAAGACGCCCTCTATACACTGGTCGAAACGCATACGACAGGGTTTAGTAAATAAAAAACTGTTGACAACTGGTGTCCCTGGATATAGAGGGCGCTTTCGATAACGCCATGGTGGCCGCAAATTAAAGTCAGACTGGCGGAGGAACGAGTTGCCCGTAAACATAAGAAAGCTCTTGGGGTAGTTACCTGAGTGACAGACAAGTGAGAACACGTTACTGTGGAGAGGAGCACGTGAGGGAAACCGGGAAGGGCTGCGTGCAGGGGTCTATCGGCGGGCCGATATTGTGGAATTTGTTGTTGGATCCACTGCTTCGGGAGTTGGAGGCCAGAAATTATTATGTGCAGGGCATTCGCTGACGATGTGGTGCTGGTCTTTGAGGGCGAGACGGCTCAAGAGATCGAACACCAGGCTAATGCCGCCCTCGAACATGTGAGGAAGTGGGGGGACCTTAATAAACTAAGGTTTCGCACCGCAAAAGACCAGTGCGATGGTCATCACGCGTAAATTAAAGCATGACACCCCACGTCCTCCACATGGGAGGGGTCGACATTGGAATGGTCAGAGAGCTCAAGCTACTGGGAGTCGTCATAGATCAGCGCCTCACTTTTAATACGCCACGTCGCAAATGTCTGCAAAAAGGCAATCGCCTTCTATTCCAGCTTTCGAGAGCCGCAAGGCGAGCTGGGGCCTCCACCCCGAGGTCATCCGCGCTATCTATAGAGCAGTAGTGAGCCCGTGATGTTGTACGCGGCCGCCGTCTGGCGCCGGCCGTGGACAAACTCGGCATACAAAAACAGTTAAAAGTGGTACAGCGAGGCTTTGCGCAGAAGCTGTGCAGAGCATACCGCACCACCTCCCTGAACTCAGCACTGTTGCTCGCTGGGATACTCCCACTCGACCTGCGCATCCGCGAAGCCGCGGTGTTGTATGGCGCGAGGCGAGGGGGTGTTCCAGCGTGCAATAGGGGATCGAGAGGTGGAGCGGATGTTCCCGGCACGCAGTCCCCGCATCCCGCTCAGCATATCGACCTCGATTTCAAGTGTCTGGTGGACCAGGCGCAACTCATGGACAACAATGGCCATGACCTTAACATCTTTACAGACGGCAGCAAGATTGAGGGCAAGGTGGGTGCGGCGCTATCCATGTGGAGCGGTGGCCGCCGAAACCAAAACCCTCAAGCTCGCTTTGCCGTCCTTTTGTACAGTCTACCAGGCGGAACTCTTGGCGATATGCAGGGCGACGCGGATAGCAGCGGATAACTTGGCCAGGTCAGTCGGTATATATTCTGACTCTCTGTCTGCATTGCAGACAACAATCAATCCGGAGGCCCTTCATCCCCTGGCCGTTGAAGCGCGAGACCATCTGCGTAGGGCTTTGCTCCGGGATAAACATGTGAATTTGTTCTGGATCAAAGCCCACGCGGGGCTAGAGGGGAACGAGCGTGCCGACTATCTGGCCAAGGAAGCCGCGCTCAAGTCTAGCGTGCTTTTGACTACGACAGCTGCCCGGTCTCGTTCATCAGGCGAGGCATTCGTATGCACTCGCTTGATGAATGGAACCGGCGATATCAGACCAGTGAAACGGCTGGTGTAACCAGGGTTTTCTTCCCCCGATGCGATAGCCGCGTACCGGACTATCGGTAAAATAAAGGTTGACAGGTTGTCACCCAGGTGTTGTCGGGGCACGGTGGATTCTCCGAGTACTTGCACCGTTTCAAGTGTAAGGAGAGTCCGTCGTGCGTCTGCGACCCTGGATGTTCGGAGTCTGTGCTCCACGTCCTTCTGGACTGCCCGGTCTATGATTATGATAGATATAATATAGAAAGTAAAATAGGAATGAAATTGAGTAAAGGTACAGTGTCGGAAATCATCTTTAGTAAAAAACATAGAGACTGTTTCCTAGAATATTGTAAAAAAATTATGTATAGCGGTAAATAATAGAAATAAGGTTGTAAAAATAATATGTTATCTAGATATAGTGATTATATTTGTAGTAACATATAAAATATTGTAATAAAGGTAGGAACATAGTTTAATTTAAGGTAGCATTAAAAAACTTTTGTAAAAATAGTATAAAAAAAACACTGTAAAAATAAATCAAAAACCTACCTACCCCAACCCCATTCATGTCCCCGAGTTTATCTAGTTTAAGAAGAATAAAATAAAGACAGAATAGCCTAGTTAGATGGGAACTTACCCAGAGTAAACAAGAGGATGGATGAAAGAAAGAACCAGTATGAAGAATAAAAGTGCGAGAAGAATAACTGATAGAACTGGAATGAAAGAGTAGAAATTAAAAATTGTAAATAAAGTCTCCTTCCGCCATGTTGGAGGTTTAGAAAAAAAAAAAAAAAAAACCTAACCTAACCTAACCTAACCTAACCTAACCTAACCTAACCTAACCTAACCTAAACCTAACCTAACCTAACCTAACCTAACCTAACCTAACCTAACCTAACCTAACCTAACCTAACCTAACCTAACCTAACCTAACCTAACCTAACCTAACCTAACCTAACCTAACCTAACCTAACCTAACCTAACCTAACCTAACCTAACCTAACCTAACCTAACCGATTCATAGATTTGCTTAAAGAAACTGCATAAATCCTGCGTCGTTGTCCCGGTTCTTCGAATTTTCACGTGAAAATCTCTCAGGGCGTTGCTTTCCACCGGCCCCAGCGTCCTGCGAAAGAAAATCCAAAATTAAAATTTTCAAAAAATTTCACTTACAAAATTTATACCCCAAATTTTCGTAGTTTTCCGGTCTTTTCCGACTCGGACGGTGCCCGCGCGTGAGGACCGTGCGCCTGACCGCGTTTTCCGACAATTTTCGCGCGGAAAACGCGGAAAATCGTGCGCCGATCACAGCATAGACATCTGTACCGAGCTGATATAGCTAAGTGGAATTTCTCATACAAAATTCATAGATTTGCTTAAAGAAACTGCATAAATCCTGCGTCGTTGTCCCGGTTCTTCGAATTTTCACGTGAAAATCTCTCAGGGCGTTGCTTTCCACCGGCCCCAGCGTCCTGCGAAAGAAAATCCAAAATTAAAATTTTCAAAAAATTTTCACTTACAAAATTTTTCGGCAAAATTTATACCCCAAATTTTCGTAGTTTTCCGGTCTTTTCCGACTCGGACGGTGCCCGCGCGTGAGGACCGTGCGCCTGACCGCTTTTTTCCGACAATTTTCGCGCGGAAAACGCGGAAAATCGTGCGCCGATCACAGCATAGACATCTGTACCGAGCTGATATAGCTAAGTGGAATTTCTCATACAAAATTCATAGATTTGCTTAAAGAAACTGCATAAATCCTGCGTCGTTGTCCCGGTTCTTCGAATTTTCACGTGAAAATCTCTCAGGGCGTTGCTTTCCACCGGCCCCAGCGTCCTGCGAAAGAAATCCAAAATTAAAATTTTCAAAAAATTTTCACTTACAAAATTTTTCGGCAAAATTTATACCCCAAATTTTCGTAGTTTTCCGCTCTTTTCCGACTCGGACGGTGCCCGCGCGTGAGTGAGCGCTTAGTAACTGAGGTGGTAACCAGCAGTACCGACGTGAGAGCCGCGGAATTTGGGACTGGGAAATTCGAAATTCTGATTTTGCAGTCCTGTGTCTGGCAGTACAGAGGGCCCATTTTATTTACTCACGGCTCTCTACACTAAAACACCGACTTAGGAATCACTAAAAACTCACATTAAATCTGATTTTTATATCTCAGACGCCATGTCGGGCAACGCGCCAGGCGCAAAATCAAAGAAAACCGTGCCCTTAGGAAGGAAAGTGCTTCTTCGCTCGGTTAGCGCCGAAGACCCTAAGCCTTCGGGCAGCGAAGCCCCCAAGCCTTCAGGTGGCGAAGCCCCCGCATCAAAGACCTCCAGCCAGTCGTCACCGACCCTGAGTGTGTCTAGTAGGGCGTCGTCTGGCGAGCCTACACAGGCCGCTCTTTCGACCCTTCCAGCTGCAGCGAACCGCCTTCTTCAGGAAGCGAAGGAACAAATGGAACAGTCGGGGAATCTAAAAACCTCCATCAAGGAGAAGGTTCTGGAGAACCTCGCAGGACTATATGAAATAAGTTCTGCGGCTCACTGAGTCCCGACAGACTCTGCAGTTGCAGCTGGAGCGGGCCCGCTCCCAGGCGACGTCTCAGGCATTGAGCCTAGAAAAACAGCAGACCGCACGACTGGAAGAGCTCGTGGAGGGGCGTCAAAGCAGTGGACATAAGAGCCCCTATCGCGGAGGTGCTAAGCGAGGTAAAATCACTGCGTCAGATCGTGAACTTCGACGTACTGGATGCACTCTCCAAGACCAGTCAACAGCAGCCGCTCCCTCAGGCCGTGGAAATTACCAAACGGCTCAATGAAGCCAGCAGCCAGCTAGCGGCTGTTGTCGAAGAGAGTAGGAGAAGTGTGACATACGCCGAGGTTGCAGCGGGCCCGAAGCCTAAGTCAATACCCAACCCAAATCACTCGATTATCGTATCCTCGAAGGACGAGAAAGACACGAGCGACGATGTACTCAAGAGAATCCGAGGTGCCGCAGACGCGAGAGCTAGTGGAGTCAGGGTGGAAAGGATCCGCAAAGCCAGAAACCAAAAGGTAGTAATAAGCTGCGAATCCAAAGACTCACTAACCCGCTTGACCGACAAGCTGAAAGTGGATGACTGCCTACAGATTAACGAGGCTAAAAACAAGGACCCTCTTATCGTCATCAAGAACATGCTGTCGTACAACACCGACGACGAGGTGGTAGCCTCAATAAAAACCCAGAATGCAGATGCGCTCGTGGGCATTCCCGATAGCGAGTACCGGGTAGTCCCGAAATACCGCAGGCCTGCCAGGAATCCCCACGAGTGTCACATGGTGATGCAAGTATCACCCAAAGTATGGCAGAGATTGACAAGTCAGAGAAGGGTGCACATAGACCTCCAGCGGTGCTTCGTCCTCGACCAGTCTCCTCTGGTCCAGTGCACGCGGTGCCTCGGCTTCGGCCACAGCCGCCGCCTGTGCAAAGAAGCAGAGGACAGGTGCAGTCACTGTGCTGGGCCGCACCTCCGTTCGACCTGCCCCTCGTGGACCGTCGGCGACGTGGCCTGTTGCAGAAACTGCCACATAGCGAAGCTGGAGAGGACGGAACACAGCGCATTCGATCTAGAGTGCCCCATCAGGAAAAAATGGGACACTATAGCTCGCTCTAGTGTCTCATACTGCTAAAGTGGTCAATGGGATAACGGTAATACAGGCGAACCTGCAAAGGAAGAAGCTAGCTACCCAGGAGCTGCTGAAAGGAGCCAGAGACAGTGGGGTTGACGTCTCCCTAATACAAGAACCCTATGTGGGGGCCGAGGGGATAGTGGGCCAGTATTCAGGAACTAGAGTTATTCAAAAAACAAAAGATCGAGGTAAGCCGGTAAAGGCAGCGATCTTGGTGCATAACCAGAACTGGGAAATCCACGAAGACCCATTCCTGACGACAGAAAACATCGCCTACGTTGCCATCAAGACCAAAGACCGTGTAGTTAACCTTATATCGGCCTACCTCGAAGAAGACCAACCCCTCGAACCTTACTTGGAGCACTTACGCAAGATAATCACCAAAAAAGGGTCAAGTAACATTATCTTTGGCGGAGACGTCAACGCCTGGAGCACCTGGTGGGGTAGCTCGGAAGAGAACCATAGGGGAGCAGAGCTGGCTTCTTTCTTAGACGAGCTTGACCTGCAAATATTGAACGACGGGAGCGAGCCCACATTCTTAACTGTCAGGAACAACAAAATATATAGCAGCAGGGTCGACATTACAACGTGCAGTGTCGACCTTCTGGGTAAAGTCGACGGTTGGACAGTGGATCAGGGCTTCACCAGCTCTGACCACAATACAATTAAATTCAATTTACAATTAGAAAAACCAACTACACACAACAAAACTTTAACTACAAGACAATACTTTACCAATAAAGCGAAATGGACCATCTTTAAGAAAGAACTCGATAAACAATTAAAAGAGACAGACATAGATAAGACCAAAGTGAGACAAATATTAAATAAAAAGGACTTAGACGAATTAGTTGGTAAATACGTAGAAAATGTCATAAATGCATGCAATAGGTCCATCCCAAAACTAAAACCTAAAGACCATTTTAAGTTACCATGGTGGACTGCTAAACTTGAACTCCTGAAAAGAGAAGTAACTACAAAAAAAGGAGAATCAGATGCGCTGCTCCCTCCCGTCGTGCACATGTTGTAAAAGATTACGTAGAAACAAAACAAATATACGAAGAGGAAGCAAAGCACGCACAAACCACCAGCTGGAAGCAGTTCTGCACCAAACAGGATCGGGAGAGTCTGTGGGACGGAGTGTATAGAGTTATAAGATCTACACAAAGGAGAACGGACGACAAGCCCATGGTTAAAGACGCAGTCGCACTCAGTCCCGCAGACTCTGCCGAATACATAACATCGACCTTCTTCCCCGATGACAACGTCCTGGAAGACACCCCGAAACACACCGAAATCAGAGGGCGCACATCCATCCAAAACGACGGGGGCATAGACGATCCTTACTTTACCGAAACTGAACTACAGCACGCAGTAAATAGCTTCAACCCAAAAAAGGCTCCGGGTTCGGACGGGCTCACGGCAGATATCTGCACCGCCGCCATAAACCACGACCCGGGGCTTTTCCTGAGTATAGCGAATAAATGTTTGGAGTTGTCTCTGTTCCCGAGTCTTTGGAAGGTGGCCACGATTGTCGTATTAAGAAAGCCGGGCAAAACAGACTACAACCATCCCAAATCTTACAGACCAATAGGGCTCTTGTCAATCTTCGGCAAAATACTGGAAAAGATGCTTATAAGTAGGCTAAAATATCACATCTTGCCAAAATTAAACACCAGGCAATATGGCTTCGTCCCCCAGCGCAGCACGGAGGACGCTCTCTGTGATCTGGTGAACCATATAAGGGAACAGATAAACAACAAGAACATTGTTACCCTGGTTTCACTAGACATAGAGGGCGCCTTTGACAGCGCCTGGTGGCCGGCCATTAAGGATCAGCTTCATAAAATGAACTGCCCCAAAAACTTAAAACGCCTGATAAACAGTTATTTCGAAAACAGGCAGGTCCAAGTGACCTACGCGGGCAAAACGGTTATAAAACCGACAACAAAGGGCTGCGTGCAGGGTTCGATAGGGGGACCCATCTTTTGGAACCTCCTGTTGAACCCTCTACTCAATGATCTGGACAAAAAAGGGGTATACTGCCAGGCCTTCGCGGACGACGTCGTTCTTGTGTTTTCCGGGAAGGACTCGCAGTGCATCCAAAATAAGGCAAACGAAACCTTGGACCTTATAAACGCTTGGGGTGCAGAAAACAAATTAAAATTTGCAGCGCAAAAAACCCATGCCATGATCCTGACGAAGAAACTTAAATACCAAACACCAAATTTAAAGATGAACGGCACAGAAATCTTACTCACTAAAGAAATCAAAATACTAGGCCTAACAATAGACGAGAAACTAACCTTTAATAAACACGTAGCAAACACTGCAGTCAAAGCTTTAAATATTTACAAACAATTGGCCCGAACGGCCAGGACTACGTGGGGATTAAACCCGGAAGTCATAAGAACGATTTACGTGGCCGTCATCGAGCCAATTGTTATGTATGCTGCTAGCGTTTGGGCCAAAGCTGCCGAGAAGATAACAATCCAAAAGCAACTTAACACAATACAACGAGGCTTCGCTCAAAAGATTTGCAAGTCCTATAGGACGGTATCACTGCACGCGGCGCTAGTTCTGGCCGGACTGATTCCTTTGGACTTGCGAATCTCTGAGCACGCTCAACTGTACGAAGCGAAGCGCGGTCGTCCCCTTCGATGCCTACCTGAAGACAGGAAATTAGAGGAAAGAATCAGCTTCCTGGAGGCCGAGCATCCAGCGGAAACCATTGCCGTCGATTATTCCAACCTCGAAGATCTTCAACCTGAAACCGTCGAGGCACACAACCTGCAAGGCACTCTCATTTTTACCGACGGGAGTAAGATTGAGGACAAAGTCGGAGCGGCCATTTCAATATGGAAAGATGGAAAGGAGACGGCTTCCATGAAGCTGAGACTCGAGCCTTACTGTACCGTGTTTCAAGCGGAGTTATTTGCTCTCCGAAGGGCAATTGAAAAATTCTCCAAGGGGAAGGACGATGAGGTGTGCATTCTCAGCGACTCCAGGTCGTCACTGGACTTGCTGAGAAACCACAGGTCATTTCACCCCTTGGCCTTTGCAATAAGGAAGCAAATAGCATACCTCCGCCAACAAGGCAAGGAAATACGACTGTATTGGATCAAAGCTCACGTGGGCGTCGAGGGCAACGAACGCGCTGACGAGCTGGCCAAACAGGCAGCTCTCCACAAAAAGAGCAAAGCGGATTACGACGCCTGCCCCGTTTCGTATGTTAAAAGACAAATCAGACAAGCTACCCTTGACGTCTGGCAGAAGAGATATAGTGAAGGCGACACCGCCAACACAACAAAAGCTTTTCTGCCAGACGTCAGGAACGCCTACAAAATCATACGGACGATAAAACTGGACTCGACCACAACACAAGTTCTATCGGGACACGGTGGATTCGCATACTACTTGCACAAATTCAAGTGCAAGGCGAGTCCATCGTGCCAGTGCGATCCAGAGGTGAATGAAGATATACTTCATTTGCTGCTGGATTGCCCGAGATTCGCAAAAATACGCTTTGAAACCGAAATACTTTTAGATGACAATATTACACTAGGAACAATAAATAAATTTTTGGAGAATAAAGACAAAAGAGATATATTTTTAAAATTTTGTAAATACATAGCAGAAAAAATAATAAGACAAAACAAATAATCAAGTTATTTATATATGTGCTATAAAACATATAGCACATATATAAAATAAAAATACAAATAATAAATATAAACAAAATAAATATACTATAAATTAGCCACAATACTGTTATTGTGGCCAGTACCTTAACAAATATATAAAATAAAATATAACAATAATTATATATGTACCTTCTTTTTTACAAGCAAAGGCTCTTTACTTCATGTTATAATAACATGAAGTAAAAAGACCAACAATAGAAATAATATATAAAATAAATATTAAACATAAAATATTAAATATATAAATGGAAATAAAATCTTAGATTTTATTTCATTTAAAAATAATTCAAACGTAATACCAAAGACTCTGATCTCCACGTCAGAGGTAAAATAGAGCAATCTATGATTATATAAAAAAAAAAACCTAACCTAACCTAACCTAACCTAACCTAACCTAACCTAACCTAACCTAACCTAACCTAACCACCGACAACAAAGGGCTGCGTGCAGGGTTCGATAGGGGGACCCATCTTTTGGAACCTCCTGTTGAACCCTCTACTCAATGATCTGGACAAAAAAGGGGTATACTGCCAGGCCTTCGCGGACGACGTCGTTCTTGTGTTTTCCGGGAAGGACTCGCAGTGCATCCAAAATAAGGCAAACGAAACCTTGGACCTTATAAACGCTTGGGGTGCAGAAAACAAATTAAAATTTGCAGCGCAAAAAACCCATGCCATGATCCTGACGAAGAAACTTAAATACCAAACACCAAATTTAAAGATGAACGGCACAGAAATCTTACTCACTAAAGAAATCAAAATACTAGGCCTAACAATAGACGAGAAACTAACCTTTAATAAACACGTAGCAAACACTGCAGTCAAAGCTTTAAATATTTACAAACAATTGGCCCGAACGGCCAGGACTACGTGGGGATTAAACCCGGAAGTCATAAGAACGATTTACGTGGCCGTCATCGAGCCAATTGTTATGTATGCTGCTAGCGTTTGGGCCAAAGCTGCCGAGAAGATAACTGTCCAAAAGCAACTTAACACAATACAACGAGGCTTCGCTCAAAAGATTTGCAAGTCCTATAGGACGGTATCACTGCACGCGGCGCTAGTTCTGGCCGGACTGATTCCTTTGGACTTGCGAATCTCTGAGCACGCTCAACTGTACGAAGCGAAGCGCGGTCGTCCCCTTCGATGCCTACCTGAAGACAGGAAATTAGAGGAAAGAATCAGCTTCCTGGAGGCCGAGCATCCAGCGGAAACCATTGCCGTCGATTATTCCAACCTTGAAGATCTTCAACCTGAAACCGTCGAGGCACACAACCTGCAAGGCACTCTCATTTTTACCGACGGGAGTAAGATTGAGGACAAAGTCGGAGCGGCCATTTCAATATGGAAAGATGGAAAGGAGACGGCTTCCATGAAGCTGAGACTCGAGCCTTACTGTACCGTGTTTCAAGCGGAGTTATTTGCTCTCCGAAGGGCAATTGAAAAATTCTCCAAGGGGAAGGACGATGAGGTGTGCATTCTCAGCGACTCCAGGTCGTCACTGGACTTGCTGAGAAACCACAGGTCATTTCACCCCTTGGCCTTTGCAATAAGGAAGCAAATAGCAAACCTCCGCCAACAAGGCAAGGAAATACGACTGTATTGGATAAAAGCTCACGTGGGCATCGAGGGCAACGAACGCGCTGACGAGCTGGCCAAACAGGCAGCTCTCCACAAAAAGAGCAAAGCGGATTACGACGCCTGCCCCGTTTCGTATGTTAAAAGACAAATCAGACAAGCTACCCTTGACGTCTGGCAGAAGAGATATAGTGAAGGCGACACCGCCAACACAACAAAAGCTTTTCTGCCAGACGTCAGGAACGCCTACAAAATCATACGGACGATAAAACTGGACTCGACCACAACACAAGTTCTATCGGGACACGGTGGATTCGCATACTACTTGCACAAATTCAAGTGCAAGGCGAGTCCATCGTGCCAGTGCGATCCAGAGGTGAATGAAGATATACTTCATTTGCTGCTGGATTGCCCGAGATTCGCAAAAATACGCTTTGAAACCGAAATACTTTTAGATGACAATATTACACTAGGAACAATAAATAAATTTTTGGAGAATAAAGACAAAAGAGATATATTTTTAAAATTTTGTAAATACATAGCAGAAAAAATAATAAGACAAAACAAATAATCAAGTTATTTATATATGTGCTATAAAACATATAGCACATATATAAAATAAAAATACAAATAATAAATATAAACAAAATAAATATACTATAAATTAGCCACAATACTGTTATTGTGGCCAGTACCTTAACAAATATATAAAATAAAATATCACAATAATTATATATGTACCTTCTTTTTTACAAGCAAAGGCTCTTTACTTCATGTTATAATAACATGAAGTAAAAAGACCAACAATAGAAATAATATATAAAATAAATATTAAACATAAAATATTAAATATATAAATGGAAATAAAATCTTAGATTTTATTTCATTTAAAAATAATTCAAACGTAATACCAAAGACTCTGATCTCCACGTCAGAGGTAAAATAGAGCAATCTATGATTATAAAAAAAAAAAAAAAAAAAAAAAAACCTAACCTAACCTAACCTAACCTAACCTAACCTAACCTAACCTAACCTAACCTAACCTAACCTAACCTAACCTAACCTAACCTAACCTAACCTAACCTAACATAACCGGCCGCCCCCCGCAGTCGGTAGCGCACGCGTACAAGGTGTTTTTGTGTCGCTCCGGGCAATTTTAAAGTTTTAAAAATTCGAAAAAGTGGGTTTTTCGCAACCGAATAACAAGTGCGATACGTTAAAAGTTGCGTCTCGGTGAGTGCTACAAAGTGGCGAAAAGTGATTGAAAATTGGTGCAAAATCGGAAGTGCAGCGATCGAAAAACCGCAAAGTTTGAAAAATTTCAAACTTTGACGGCGAACGCTGCCTAAATAAGATCGACGACCTATCACTTTCACTACGCCGTTCGACGCGCCTCACCGAGCTCTACAAGGGGACACCTCACTTGGATTTTTTCCGCGCATGCGCGCGGAGAAAACACGGAAAAACTGAAAACCACGTGGCCACGTGTTTGTACTTCCCGACATCAGAGGGCGCTGCTGCCTGCCTCTATCAACGGAGTACAACGTGAGCTGCTCGGCGACACATCGAGCGTCTACTAAAGTTAAGTGGTTGCAGAGTTATTGCACTCTAAAGTTTTACAAAAATTTCAAAATTAATTTCACTAAAATCTAGATCGACACCCCCCCCTTTATTTTTGGTTAAATTGTAAAGATCAATTAACTTTATTTGTATTCTAAATTTCAAAATTTTTTGCTCAGTAATTTTTAAGTTACGATTTTTTGAAATTTAGGGGTTGACACGTGGTTGTTGAAATAAGGGTGCAACAGCTCTGCAACTAATCGGTAAAAATAGTATTTAGATAGGTTAGGCCCTGTAAATTATCGCTAGTTTCAAAAATTTTTTATAAGTAATTTTAATTGTGAATTTAGTTAAAAACTTAAGGTTTTTCAACCCCTAAAAATCGGGGGTTGCTCATACAACTACCCCATTAACGAAATTGAATAGGTCTTTATAAGACCTATCAAACAAGCCCAAACACGGGCAGTTTAGGTTGAAAACTGCCGAAATTGGGCCTTCTGTCCAAAGTGGCGGCCATATTGGCGGCCATCTTGGAAAACTTCAAAAGGGCATAACTTCGGTCTGAGACGACGCTAAGGGCTGCGGTTTCCTTTGGGCACCCTATCGTGGCGAGCTCAACAACTTGTACCGGCTTGGGACCCTGGATAGAGTCGACCCCCTAACCTGGTTTTTTAGTCCGGTTAACACATAGCCTGTAAAAAGACGACCACGGCGAGCCGTCGCACGCATATATCCGCCCGGTAGTTCCCGAGATATTAATTTTCAAAGTTCAGTCTAGACATAGGCAACAGTTTGGTCGGCCATCTTGAAAAAACTTAAAGTTGGATATCTCGGGAACTATTGGTCGTAGCGCGTAGCGGTTTTCTTTGTTGACTAGCCCTCCTCAAGGGCTATCTACTGACACCAGAAGGGCGACTCTACCCAGGGTCAAAGTGGAGTTGAGCTCTACAAAATCGCGGAGACTGTTTGTAATTAGGATTAGGTTGACGAAATCGTGGTGAGCTCTACCGCAGGTGCCGGTTCTGGACTCTAGGTAGAGTCTGTACCTAAACCCTAGAGCCGGTATCGGTGAACACATAGCTTGTAACGAGACAAGCACGGAGAGCCGTCGCACACATCTCTGCGACCGGCGGTTCCCGAGATATTGAATTTAGAAGATCCAGGCAACAATTAAGTCCGCCATCTTGAAAAATTTTAAAAGTTGGATATCCCGGCAACCGTTGGTCGTAGAGAACTGCGGTTTTCACGGCTGACCAGCCCACGACGAGGGCTATCGATCGGTACTGGACGGGCGGCTCTAGCTAGAGTCAAGGTAGAGTCAATCTCTACCAAGCAGCGAAAGTAGTTTTTTGACTAAGCAGATTTTGACTGCTAGTTAGTCAGTAGTAGGCTTTTGACAGTTGGAGGCCCCTTACACCTCCAACTTTTTCAAACTTGTTTAAAGTAGTTTTAAGTAAAATTGGACAAAACTCCCGTTGTATTGTAATAGCAACTTGACTTGGGCAGCTTTTTACACTGCTCAAACTAGTTTTAAATCTACACTCAGTTTAAGTTTATTGACTTGAGCAGCTTTTTACACTGCTCAAATTAGTTTCTGATACTTTTGTCTAGCATATTATCGACTTGAGCAGCTTTTACACTGCCCAACCTAGTCTTAAATTGTATAACTAGTTTTAGTATTTCATTGACTTGGGCGGCTTTTACACCACCCAATAATATAGGTATAAATTGACGAAGGTAGGCCCTTTACACCTCCATAAATTAACCGAGATTACAGGCCCTTTACACCTAACATTTCGTTGACAAGGCTAGGTTAAACTTGATTTTCTTTGTTCCCTGACGTATACTCATCCCAACATAAAATGCTGGGTCTCCGGACACCCGTAAAAACGCCAAGGCAGAGCCTAGACGCTGCAAAGGCGCCTCTTCACACAAGTAAGGAACTGGTCGAGCCCGGCCAGACACCGGAAGTGGGTGCAGTGGTAAGCGACCCCAGCCTGCCTCCCTCAAAGGACGATCCAACGAACTCCTCTCAGCCAAGCACGCAGGACAAAACACCGCAAGGTGAAGGGCCAGCGCCTCGGAGGATCGGCGCACCTCTGGACCAGACATTCCAAAAGCTCGGTTCCCCCGAGCCAGAAACAACAAAGCTAAAGGGAAGGGCTGCGGAGGCAAAAGCGTGTCTTATGAAAGCAAAACTCCAGCTAAATAATTCCCGCAACCTAAAGGCGGAAATAAAGACCGAGGTGATCTGGGCAATTGAAAAGTTGTACCGCCTGGTGAAAGAATCTGAGGCGGCTGGACTCCGACTCACCCAAACGACCGGAAACGACCACAATAAACCCAAGGAGCTACCAAAAGTGACACAACAGAGTGCAAGTGCGAAAATCGCAGCGAACACGAAGGGTGACGCAGCCGAGCTGACTCGGGCGCTGGAAGAGCACAAAAAACTCGTCCAGGAGAACACAGCACAAATGAAGCTGTTAAAGGTTCACCTGGACAAGAACGCCTCTGTCGCCCGTGCAGCTCCTCTGCCCCACGCAAATGACGCTCTGGTCGTGGAGGTCAGATCCGAACTGCAACAGCAGAAGGAGGTGGCGTCCGCGACCAGGGACGACCTGGGAGCCCTAAAAGACCAAGTGTCGCACCTCAGCAAAAACATCCAAGAGAGGATAGCCGTCACATACGCAAACGTGGCAGCCGGCGCCCCAAGGAAACGCGGTCTGGAGCTGCCTCAATCTTTCCACTCGATGGTGGTGTCTTCGGTCGACGCTCACGACAAAAGCGAAGACATAATTGACAAAATAAGAACTGCCGTGAACGCGAAGACATCCGGCGTGTGAGTGGACAGGTTGAGAAAAGCCAAAGATCAAAAGGTAGTGCTGGGCTGCCAGTCGCGAGAAGAGCTCGCTAGAGTAGTAGAGAAATTGAAGACTGGCAGCCCAACACTCCTGACGCAGGAGGTGGAAAATAGGGATCCGCTTGTAGTCCTGCTAAACGTCCTTAGCATCAATACCGACGAGGACATATTGGGTGCCCTAAAGCGGCAAAACGGGAACGTGCTGGGGACGATACCGGACGATGAATATAGGGCAAGCGTGAGGTACCGAAGAAGAGCCAGGAATCCGCTCGAGAATCATGTGGTTTTGCAGGTGTCGCCGCAAGTATGGCAGCAAGTCACAGCCGTGGGAAAGGTCCACATAGATCTGCAGCGGGTGGTGGCTAAAGATCAGTCCCCACTGGTTACCTGCTCCAGGTGTCTGGGCTACGGGCACGGTCGTAGGACCTGCGAGGCGTCCGTAGACACCTGCAGCCACTGCACGGGTCCGCACCTGCGTAGTGAGTGCCCGGCGTGGAAGGCTGGAGATCGACCCACGTGTTGCAACTGCCAGAGCAGCCGACTAGATCGGACAGATCACAATAGTTTTGACAATAGCTGTCCGATAAGGAAGAAATGGGACGCTCTGGCAAGGGCGAAGGTGGCCTATTGCTAAGGGCGCACCCGGGGACGCCATGGCACTCCATTTCTTCCAGGTAAATTTACAACGTAAAAAACTAGCACTAAACGAGCTGCTGCTCGAGTCGGAGAAATACGGAGCTCAGGTGGCGCTGGTGCAGGAACCGTATGTCGGAAGAGAGGGCAGGGTTTCGGGTCGGACGGGGACCAGGGTCTTCCAAAGCGCTGACAACGGGGAGGGTACGGTGAAGGCCGCAATAATTGTTTTTAATGTGGACCACAACGGCATCTCTTTTAAATTACATCTAAAACGGGTCAGATATAACTACATCAAGCACACAACACGAACATATAACACACGGAAAGCCAATTGGAGCCAGTTTCATGAGAAACCGGGCCAAATTTTGCAAACCAAAAACATTACAGTCACACACATTCAAAACACCACTACAGCTACACAACTAGATCATAGCATACACGAACTTATGCAGTCACTGACCGAAGCGAGCGAACATGCAATTCCCAAAATTGGGAGAAAATATACACTTACGCTGCCGTGGTGGTCAGAGGAGTTGGCGAAGTTGAAGCGTGAGGTGGCCACCGGAAAGAGGAGGATCCGGCGTGCGGCACCGATCCGACGTTCAAAGGTAGTCGAAGAATACCTGGAGGCCAAGACAAAACATGAGACCGAGGAACAGACACTCCGGAAAGACGCTTTGATACAAAGCAAACGTATAAGTTTATTCTGCATCAAAGCTGAAAGGTCAACGAAAGGAACAGAGCCAAATAAAAAGGCCCAATGTTGTTTAGTATTGTTGAATACGCAAATTAACATGGACGAAAATCAAATGGCTCTGTTCCTTTCGATATGGAAAAAACTCGATGTCATATAAAATGTATATATATAATAAGACAGAAATTGTAAACAAGATTGCATTAAAGATTAAAATAAAATAATAGAATAAAAATAATAAAAACCCCTTTAAAAAATAGTCTAGCATAGGAGGGGAACCCACCCGTCGTATGAAAGAGGATGTATGAAAGAAAGAACTGGTATGAAGAATGAAAGTGCGAGAAGTAAAAAAGCGAGAACTGGCATGGAAGATTCAAAATTTAGCAAACAATGTCTCTAATCACGTTAGAGGAACCTAGTCTTATTAATCAACAAAAAAAAAAAAAAAAAAAAAAAAAAAAAAACCTAACATAACCTAACGGTTAGCAATTGTTCCAAGTTATGAATGCTGTCTTCTTCTGTGTGATTTGTTCGTGTCAGCCTCCTGCTAGCTACACGCTATGTTGGTCGCTCATATCTCGTAAGATATATATTTCATGTGTCTTGTTTTCTTTAATAG
>NW_027188989.1:0-53836 GCF_902806685.2 Maniola hyperantus | reverse complement strand
AGGCTACTTGACAATTTTTTTAAGTTGGTCTTAAATGGTTAATATTTGTCCTATTATATCAAAAAAATTAACACTATATTTTTTTGCGCCCTAAAAACCGTAAAACTTTAATTTAAAAAAATATTTAACAGTATAACCCTGTGGTTATACTGTTGTTTACAAATGCATGACGTCAGAGCACAGATAATCTATCGGCCAAACATGGCCGACAGTGTTTTCACCTGTCTAAGAAAAATATTTTTTTAAATTAAAGTTTTACGGTTTTTAGGGCGCAAAAAAATATAGTGTTAATTTTTTTGATATAATAGGACAAATATTAACCATTTAAGACCAACTTAAAAAAATTGTCAAGTAGCCTATTGTATCTAACGACTTAAAAGAAAAGGAGGTCATGACATTGTATAAAAAATTTGGTACGAATAATAACTCATTATCTTCTGTCGGCCACTAACCGATATAGACAATCAATATTATCAGTGTGTGTGTAATAAAACTACTTTGCTGTCTATATATTTATCAGTTTTTCATTAACATATGAACAGTTTGAAATAAAGACTATTATTAAGATTATTATAGACTTGTCGATTAAGATTATAATTCTACTAGCTTATGCTCACGACTTCGTCCGCATGGACTACACAAATTTCGAACCCCTATTTTACCCCCTTAGGAGTTGAATTTTCAAAAATCCTACGTCATAATAGCTATCTGCATGCCAAATTTCAACCCGATCCGTCCAGTAGTTTGAGCTGTGCGTTGATAGATCAATCAGTCACTCAGTCAGTCAGTCAGTCAGTCGCCTTTTACTTTTATATATTTAGACTAATATTAAAAATGTTAGTGTGGATGTTTGGATGTATGGATGTTTGTTACTCAATCACGCAAAAACGGCTGAACGGATTTGGATGAAATTTGGAATGGAGATAGATTATACCTTGGATTGACACATAAGCTACTTTTCCCGTAAAATCAAAGAATTCCCACGGGATTTATAAAAAACATAATTCCACGCAGAGGAAGTCGCGGGCATCAGCTAGTTCAAAAATATTTAATTTTTAAGATAGAGCGCCACTCGCGACTCATTCTCTTTGGAGGCGTTCCGTGCCCTGCCCCATAGGTAAAGTCGGCACTGGGTAAAAAAATCCTCTTTACTTACACTAATATGATCCTGCAGATCGAATAGAGACTTCTTGAAGTATATCGCGCAGCCATCTTGCCGCTCACCAGTTTTCTGCTTGAAGATACCACAATAGCCCATCTCTTCAAACTTGCTGTAGAAAGTATTCAAGTGTGACACTTGTACTTCTTGAAGACACAAGATCTGAAATTACGAGTTTTCATTTTGATTTTCTTCATCGTAACATGCTCCCCTCGATTTATTACTATTTATTTGAAACTAGCTGCAGACCGCAACTTCGTCCACGTGGAATTAGGTTTTTTAAAATTAGCGTGGGAACTCTTTGATTTTCCGGGATGAAAAGTAGCCTATGTCACTCTCCAGGTCTTTATCTATACCCATTCAAAAAATCACGTCAACGGTCAATCCGTTGCACCGTTGCGACGTGATTGAAGGACAAACCAACAAACCAATAAACCAAAAAACACATTTTCGCATTTATAATAAGGGTACTGATTAGTTAACACCCGCATCATTGCAATTAGTTGTATACATGACATAATAATATTGTAAAATGAATCTTCGAAAAGGGCAACAGCTGAGTTTCTTGTACCAGAAGGTTCGTGCTACCAGACCAGACCAGAAAAAATTTAGAAATTATATAATTCCAAATTTCCCCTGCTGGGAGTCGAATCCATGACCTCCCAGTAATAAAAGCACAGCGCTCACCGGTAAGCGCAGTGTGGGACGACCCCCAGCCCGCTGGACCGATGACCTAAAGAAGGTGGTGGGGAGCGGATGGATGAGGAAGGCGGAGGACCGTGTTTGGTGGCGCGCTCTTGGAAATTAAGATAGATACAAAAATATACAAAAATCTAGGAATCAAAAATAGATATAAGAAAATATTTCAGGCCAATGTTTCCAGGAATTCTTTAGATTTCACCAATATTATGTCACTCGATATAGTTTTCCGTAAGAAAATATTACCGTTAAGCGACCAAACAAAGCGGTATTGTTTATTCTTTGCAAAGGTACGTGCTGCGGCGTAGATGTCCTTCGATGTTGAAGACAAGTGCTCTGAAATATACACTGGTTTTTTTTCTCCAGAAATTCCAAGATGTGTTGTGTTCAACTTGTCGTCTTTATTCGCTTTATTAAAATTGATTACGCCAGCTAAAAACTTATCTCGAAGCAGAGAGGAGCTGAACTTGACGATTACAGATCTAGAAGAGAAAAAATCACTTACAACACTACATCAATGCAAACGCATGCTGGGGAAAAAATGGGGACTAAAACCAAAAATAATGAAATGGGTATACCTAGCGGTTGTAAGATGTTCATTAACTTATGCTGCACTTGTATGTACATGTATGCACATGTCCAAAATATACAGGGCTTATCTGGCAAAGAACATGAGATTGAATTGTTTATAAAAAAAACTAGATATTGATATTTTATGCCTTACTGAGCATTGGCTCAATAGTTATCAATTAATTGTCAACCTAAAGAATTACTCAGTCAAGTGCATTCTCAAGAAAGAAGGCTATTCGCGGAGGATCTATGATAATTACCCGCCACAACATTAATTACAAGGAACGAAAAGATATTGTTAATTTTTCGGTTGAACGCACTATTGAGCTGTCCTGTGTTGAGCTGGAGCGATATATTGTAGTCTGCGTATACCGACCTCCTTCAAGTCACTTTTCTATGTTTGAGGATGTCATGGAGGAGGCCCTGAGGCGAATATGTAAGTCGTCAAAAAAAATATTGATCTGTGGAGACTTTAATGTTGACATTTTACTTAACACCTCCTTTACGGACAGATTACTTAACTTATTTAAAAGCTTTGATTTAGGAAACACTTTTGTCGAGCCTACACGTGTAACAGCACATTCAGCTACTTGTATTGACAACATTTTTGGTGATTGTAAAATTGTCAAAAAATCAATTATCACCAATCTTAGATCTGACCACTGTGGACAAATGATATCTGTTCCCAGCTGTCAACAAAATACAATAAAAGTAATAAAGTATAGACCAGTCACCACTAAAAAAGTAAGGCAATTCAAACAAAATATTTTATTTACTTTACCTACACTTGACCTTACACAGGATGGTCCGGATGAACACTATAACGCGTTTTTTGACCTTATCAATTCCCAATTTAATTCTGTTTTCAAAGTCGTAGAAAAAAGGTTGTTTAAAAATCTTAAATTTAGCGATTGGGCTACTGTTGGCATTTACAAAAGTAGGAACAAGCTGTTTGACTTGTACGCAGAAAAGCAATATAATTATACTCCAGCATTTGTTCAATATGTAAGAAATTATTCAAAATTATTTAAAATTGTTTGCGTACAAGCAAAGTCTATTCACATAAAGCAGAAAATTATTAATTCTAACAATAAAATAAAAACAACTTGGGACATCATTACAGATGAAACTGGGAAACATTAAATGGAACACAAGAAATTGGAACTTAAAATTAACAACCATATTATTGATTCCGATTTAGAAATTGCAAAGATATTTGAGGACTTTTTCCAAAACATCCCAGTCACCACTACAAGTTCCCTTAACTCGTCGCCAACAGAAGCCTATAATCTTCTCAGGAGCAATGTTTCTGAGTGCAGTGTATTATTTAAGTTTGAATACGTTACCCCACATGATATTATTAAAGTATTCAAATCTTTACAATCCAAAAAAACAGGAGACTTATGGGGGATATCAGTAAAAATAATCAGCAATATTATTGATATTATTGCTCCGTATCTTGCTCTAATTTTTAATGAGTCTGTAGAATTAGGATGCTTTCCAGATCTTATGAAATGTAGTAAATTAATTCCTCTTTTTAAATCGGGCAGTAAAAATGACCCAAACAATTACAGGCCAATATCAATTTTGCCGACTTTTAGCAAGATATTTGAAAAAATTATGCTCAACCAACTGCTCCGACACTTCAATCTGAATAAATTACTTCACTCTGAGCAGTACGGTTTTACTAAGGGTCGATCAACAATAGATGCGGGCGCAATGCTTTTAAAGCATATATTCGATGCGTGGGAGAACTCACAGAATGCCATTGGAATTTTCTGTGATTTGTCTAAAGCGTTCGATTGCGTTGAGCACGAGACTCTTTTAACTAAATTGAGCCACTATGGAATTAAAAACACTGCGCTTAGTCTCATTGCGTCTTATCTCAGTGACCGTATACAAACCGTATGTGTAAATGATGTGAAGTCATCCGGATCACCCTCACTAATGGGCGTTCCTCAAGGCTCTATACTAGGTCCCTTCATGTTCTTGGTATATATAAACGATTTACCATATTTCGTCCATAATACTTGCGATATTGTGCTATTTGCAGATGATACGTCCCTAATTTTTAAAATCGATAGAAATAAGAACAATTTTGACGATGTAAATAATGCCATATCGCGGGTCTTATTTATCGTATTATTTATTAATCAGTACTGCAACGAAGGCAATTTCGAAGCCAGCACGTCGGATTGATATTTCGTACGCCGTGGCTTCGAACAGAGCCAAAAAAGTTCTCCAACGGGTCTTGATTGAAATGCCTTATCCAAAAGGCCCTCAAACAGTGATCCTTGAGTAACTTCTCTTTCAAATAAACAACATTTTCGAATGTCCAGATCCAATTATTTATAGATGGGACCCGGCGTGGCGGAACTAGTTAATGATCTGTGTGTCAGCCGTCATCAGGCGGCCCACGTTTCCATTCGCTAGTTAGGCTAAACGAGGCATCCTTCATGCAACCGGGCGGGTCGGCGGGGTTGCGGATTGCCGGTGTCCCCAGGACCCTGGACAAGAAGGAACTGCTAAGGTACCACTCCCAACACCTGAGCAGAGCCAAGAAACCCCTTCCCGTGTTCCAAATCACCCCGTTCCGATCCAAATAACCCTCCTTTTTAAAATCCCTTATAAACTACCCTAAAATCCCGCACACTTCACAATCACTTACACACAGAGACACACACAAACACTACACAAGTAACACATCAAACCAAAAAAAATGGCGGATCACAACAAACGTATCGGTCTCCTGGTGGGTAGCGGTTTAACGCCCAAATCCCACCCTGGCACCCAGGCGTCATCTACGGACGGCGCCCAGGGCCCAGGCTGCCCCATCGTATCAGGAGGGGGCAAAGACCCGCACATTATCGATATGATGACGATAAAAACGACCTCTGCATCTAACATGGACCTGTCCTCCCTAGCCGCAGCGATCCCTGCGCCTGCTAGCGCAAGCGCATGGACGCTCGTGGCTCCCAAACAGAAAAAGAAAAAGAAGGGAAAAAGGACAGACAGACGGACAACAACACAAACGGACACCCAAGCTGACGCACAGATGGACAGACCGACCGCAGACCGAAAAGGCGGGAAGCGCAAAGAACCCGACTGCCCAACCGCGGATGCTGGCGACTCGGCCGGGGGAAGTAAGGGAGGAAACGAAGGACGGCCTTCACTAAGTGGAGTACGGCCTCTCGCGGACACCCGCGCAACCCCCGGCTGTTCCACCGGCGGACATGCGAGCGGGCAGGAATCGGCCTCTGACCGCAACCCACATGCCTCGGGAGAGTCGAGCACCACCACCGGAAGGGCTGGGCAAACCGTGGTCATGGACAGGGGGAACGATGGTGGTCACACCGACCCCAAAGGGAACCCAATCCGGACGCGGGGCGCAACGGGCCCTGACGGTTCCAACACCGCTCGACCCCCAACGACAACAACAACAACAACAACCAAACCAGACAGTGACAACTTACAAAAAGTCCCCAACCCACCTAATAAGCGGGCTCACCTCCGCTCTAGGAAGCGGAATAGTGGAATGACACAACCAGACACACAGAACAACCCCGGACCGTCGTCAAGTCAACCTAACAACAAAAGGAATAGCGATAACCTGACGACTCGATCTCACCCAGGGGGGAATATAAACGACCACGAACGGACCACAGACCACACCGAGACGCGAAGGACCACTACGCGAAAGCCGTCCAATCGCACTTGAGTGTGGCTGTGACAACTACCCCAAGGACTGACTTAACTCAAGCTGAGGCGAACACCATACAGGGTCTGATACAGAAGGCGATTTTCGCGGCCTGTATCGAACCCTTGGCGCCAGGCCAAACCCGATACGCCCCGGCGTTTGAAGGTAAAGCCTTCCTCAGCGAGGGTGTCCTAAAAATGTGGTGCCACGACGACCAAGCACTTAGCTGGCTCAAGAACGTGGTACCAAATTTAACATCACCAAAGAGCGGAACAAAACTCACTGTGATACAACAGACCGAAATACCAATTAGGGTAAGGTCGGGGCTATATGTCCCGGACTACGACGGGGAGATAGGCCAACTACATCAAGTCCTATCTCATCAAAACCCGTGGTATAAGGTGTCACAGTGGGTCTTGTTCAGCTACTCGCGAACAACCAGCAGCCCTCCTGGTGTGTTCCTGATACTAGGAATTCCCAACGAGGAGCTGCCAACGATTCTGGAGCGCGGCAGGAAGGTCGCCTACTCCACGGGCACTATCTATATCAGGTTCTTCACGGATGAAGGACTAAGTGATGTACCGCCCGGGCATAACTTAGAGCCTGAAAACCGAGAGGAGCCTGATGTGGGTGGTGACATGGATGTGGATGAACCAACCAGTCAGCTCTGTGCAACACCTGAGCCCTCCGTAAGCACAGTCCTCGGCAACATCGAGGAAATGCTAGCGGACTCCCGGACTAACCTCATACAACCCCGGGAGAGAAAGGCGACACAAAACGCTTCAGAAGAAACTGCCCCTGCCGAACAACCCCCGGCACAGAGGGCGACAGAAAAATAAAGATCATTCAAACCAACCTCCAGCACAAACACCTCGCCACGGCCACGTTACGTAGGCAGCTGGAGGTTGAAGACGAGACCATCGCCCTGATCCAGGAGCCGTGGGTCAGGGGAAAAAACCATATGTGGTTTCGGAAGCTGTCATGGTAAGATCTTTTCACACAGCAATGACGAACCACCAAGAACATGCATCTACATTCCACGCTGTATTACAGCGTTACTACTAACACAATACTGTTCCAGAGATCTGACAGCAGTTAAAATAAATAATGGAATACAACAAGGCATGGGGCGACTGCCAAAACCAGTGGTCCTAGCATCAATATACATGCCCATTGAGGACGCAATACCAACAAAAGAATTGGTGGAGCTTGTAACACACTGTGAAGATAACGACATAGATTTAATCATCTCTGTCGACAGCAACGCACATCACAACCTTTGGGGATGCACAGCCAACAACAAACGTGGTGAGAGTTTAATAAATTTCCTACTAACCACTAACCTAACAATTATTAATATGGGTACCGAACCGACTTTTGTGACGAGTAGGTACCAAACCATAATAGATCTAACCCTAGCGTCAACCAGAGCCGCAGACCACGTAAAGAACTGGCGAGTCAGTGATGAGCCCTCTCTCTCTGACCACAGGCGGATATGCTATGAGCTAGATCTCATGATAACTCCACATGTACCAAAAAGAAATCCAAGGAAAACCAACATACTAAAATACAAAAACCTGCTGACACAACAAATAGGTGTAAGTAAACCAAAAAACATCAATGATATCGATAACATCGAAGGAATAGTAAATAAACTAACAAAATATATTAGAACAAGCTATGAACAAGCTTGTCCCCTAAAGAAAAACAACATAAAACAACCATCGAAAAACAGCTGGTGGGGTCCTGATCTGGAAAGAATGAGGAAAAAACTTAGACATCTTTTCAACAGAGCCAAAAACACCAAACAAGAACAAGATTGGGACAACTATAAGGAGGCCCAATACCAATACAATAAACGCGTCAGGGAAAAGGAAAAAAACTCCTGGCAAAAGTTCTGCACAAGCATAGAATCAAACGATACTGCTGCTCGCATACGCAAGATTCTAGCAAACGATAACACCCGCACACTCGGCTCGCTGAGGAAAGCTGACGGAACATACACCAAGAACGACAATGAGATAAGCGAAACGCTCATAGAAACACACTTCCCTGGCTGTAGAATAGTAGATTCAACAGACTGGGTGAACACCCTTGGTCACCATCCAATAGAAGAGGATTGGGACCTTGCCAACAACATAGTCACGCGAGATAGAATCAGCTGGGCTATAGACACCTTTCACCCTTTCAAAACAGGAGGGACCGATACCATTTTCCCAGCACTTCTACAATGGGGAAAACTTCAACTGATGCCCTGGCTGGAAATAATATACAGGGCCTGCATAGCATACAAATACATCCCAATGGCCTGGAGAGAAGTGAAGGTGGTCTTCCTACCAAAACCTGGTAGGAGTGACTACACATTGCCAAAGTCCTTCAGACCAATCAGCCTTACATCATTTCTATTAAAGACACTTGAAAGACTGGTCGACCGGTCTCTCAGGGACAGAACTTTAAAGCATATACCACTACATCCCAACCAACATGCTTACAGTACGGGTAAATCAACAGAAACCGCATTGCACTCTGTTGTGTCCAAAATCGAGCATGACTTAGAAAACAAACTATCGACATTAGGCATTTTCATAGATATTGAGGGAGCCTTTGACAAAACAACTTTTGATAGCATTGACAAAGCCTTGGCACGATACAAGGCGCCAAAAACTATACGCAGCTGGATAAGAGTAATGCTAGAACAGAGAATTATACAACTAGACATCAACGGAGTCACAAAAGGTATAGTAGCGAGAGGCTGCCCTCAAGGAGGTGTTTTATCACCAATCCTGTGGAACCTGGTAGTTGACGACCTGATAACTAAACTAAACAAAAGTGGGTTCTATACCATTGGTTACGCGGATGACCTCACCATCCTAATCAGTGGTAAATTAGAAAACACACTATATGAAGTTATGCAACGAGCCTTGCGCTTAATCGAAAGATGGTGCGATGGAAATGAACTTACAGTAAATCCAAAGAAAACAGAGATGATTCTGTTTACCAACAAAAGAAAAATTGAGCTAACAAAACCACCAACCTTGTTCAACACAAGCCTTGAACTGTCCACTGAAGTAAAGTACCTCGGTGTGACGCTGGACAGCAAGCTCAGCTGGAAAAGGCATACAGAAGATAAAATTAAAAAATCACTTACAATACTAAATCAATGCAAACGCATGCTGGGGAGAAAATGGGGACTAAAACCAAAGATAATGAAATGGTTATACCTAGCGGTTGTAAGATGTTCACTAACCTATGCTGCACTTGTATGGTGGCCAAGAACTCTCCTTACAACCGCCCAGCAAGAACTACAGAAATTCCAACGGCAAGCATGCCTCGCCATTACCGGCTGCATGAGTACTACACCAACAGCAGCACTCGAAATTATACTGGGGATTCCGCCCCTATACCTACACATTAAAGAAGAAGCAACACTCGCAGCCTTGAGACTGAAAACCTCGGGTCATTGGAAAGAACACAACACAATGCATACTAAAATTCTTTTGCAAAGCATAAACAAAGAGCCACGTCTGGAGTGGAAATGCGACAGAACCAAAAAACAACACATACTAGACAAAAACTACAAGATAAACACAGGAAAGAATATGAATCCGAGGTCAACACGAGACGCAATAGAAGTGTACACCGACGGATCCAAAACCAAGACTGGCACAGGTGCAGGAGCCTATTGCCAAGAACTGAACATGAGGATAAGTCACGCACTCGGTAAGGAAAACTCTGTCTTCCAAGCAGAGTGTGTGGGCATTATGACCGCGGCTATATCCATGACCAATTGTAAGGGTGGTAAATTGGGCGGAATGGAAATATACCCGGATACGGAATAATCTACCACCTTACAAAGATTAGAGAAAAAAAAATAATTTACTTTACTTGATCTATCTACCTAGTAAAGAATAGAAGCTAGCCGTCGACTCCCTTGTAATGTATATGAGGTGTTATAAATGAAATTTGCTAGATGTTAGGCAAAATTGTTTTTAATGTAACTTTTACCGGGGTCGCTTAATACATAGTGATGGCTAATAATGCTTAGTTATTCTAGCTTAATGCCAAGACTTAATTTAGATACATTAAAATGCCTTAGGTAGATAGTACATAAAATCTATGTTTTAAATTTAAGATGCCATTGGCATGGAATAGACAATGACACAGTAAAATTCATAAATTGTTTCAAAATAAAAGCTCAGTAGTAAAGACAGGGTTCTTACTGTACACATACACTAAGAAGGTTCACTAAACTGTTCCAGGATACAAACATTTGCTTACTTGTAGGTGCGAAGACTGCAAGGTAGCTGGACGGCATCGGCCAAGCTCCCAAAACTCGATTTAACTTGATTCTTCACAACCGAAATGTTTCATTACAAAGATTTTCACCAAGTCTTATCCATAGAAATTAAGTTGCCAACGTGAATGTGCAAAAGAAATAAATACGAAAACCGAAAACTAAAAACGGAAACGCAAACGGAAAACGGAAAACGCAAACGGAAACGCAAACGGAAAACGGAAACGGAAAACTAAAACGGAAAACGGAAACCCTGTAACAAAGAAAAACAAGATTATAATTTGTGCTGTGTGAAAATTTCGACACGTGGAATTTTCCCGATCAAACACAACTCACCTATTGAACTCCTGGCCACCAATGGTTTTCAGGAGTCCACCCACAACCCATTATCCTCATTTATTTGGGAAGGTAAAATAACTGGAACTGAAAGGGAAAATCATGAAATTAGGATTTTCTCTAACCAAACCGCCATTTTGTCGAATCCACATTACTTGATTTTTCACTCACCATAATTGATGAAACATTGAAATACGTTAGGATGACTAAATTTATAACTATTGTATTTTCCCAGGCGAAGCCATGGGCGAAAAGGAGTGAGATTTTCCTGGAACGAAAAAATTCGTCTTCACATGTTGACTCCAGAAAAATTCTAAATCTCACCAATCGGTGTTGCCAGACGCAACCCGAGTGTGGCCGCTCTCATTTAGTTTGATCATGAAGCCAATTCATTTTTGAATATTTGCGGAACCTAAGGATATATTATAAGAACCGTTTTGTTAATGACTTAACAATAAACAAATGATATTATGGTTTTATTTAATTATTTTGTTTTATTTTTACGACAATTGACAACGAAGCAAACGCCATCTATTGTGGCTCGAATGAACTCTGAACATCGACCCACGCGTAGTTCTGCACCTTGATGCTAGGTGGCACCAACATACTTTGAACAAAATTGATTTTTATTAAAAGCGAAACGCTAGTTAGTAGTTCAAAATTTACAACGTCACACAATCGACAGGTAACAAACTTTAAGATTAACATTAACTCTGATAGCCAAACTGCTCTTAAAGCCTTGGCTAGATTCTCGACGACCTCCCAACTTATACAAGACTGCCACAAGGCTCTGCAAACTCTCGCCATGTCAAACGACATCACCCTAAGGTGGGTCAAAGGACATGATGGAGACCAGGGAAACGAGGCAGCAGACGCACTAGCACGAAAGGCTACGACACTGAAGGTGACAGGGCCAGAACCAATCGTACCCATACCCTTCAGTGAGTATAAAACCTGGTTGCATGAACTAACACTAAAAGAACATTCTAAACTATGGGCTAACACAACAGACTGCAAGCCAAAGAGGCTTTGCCTAACATAGACAAACGTCAAACTAACAAACTACTCCGCCTGGACAGAGGTAAACTTAGGAAGGTGGTGGGACTCATAACAGGGCATAGCCCACTAAACAAACACCTTTTCGTTATAGGTGTCACCGACAGTCCTCTGTGCAGGGCCTGCATGGAGGTTGATGAAACACCGACGCACGTGCTCCTGGAGTGCACGGGCGTAGCAGAGCAACGCGAACGCCATTTAGGTTCCCCGACCTCACTCCAAGAAGCCCTTGGCAACCTGGGCGGTCTACTTGGCTTCTGGAGTGAGCTTGGATGGCTGGAGTGAAGACTTCGGCGGGGAGGGGCGATGCACGCACAACAGACGGAAACGTTTAAGTGCGGAAACCAGCCCAGAATGAAGAAAGAAAGAAAAGAACTGCAACTTTTACAATTCCTATCTACTTTCGAAAAAGGTTATCGAGTCAACCGGGGACCTGAGAGCTGGCAGCTACCTTGGTCAAAGAATTGCCTGTCCGTGTCCGCCATTTTAGCATTTTACGTTGTTTACCTAAGAACGCACAGTGGTTTAGCACATAAAGTAAGTTTAGCATTTTACGTTGTTTACCAAATAACGCACAGTGGTTTGTTGGTCAGCCACCAAATTAAAAGCTAAAGGAGTAAAGGAGACAACTCACAACCGGAACCCTCAAAATGAAACATAGTAAAGTTCAGGCACAAAGGAAGGATTAGGAGGAAGATAAAGGATTTCAAGACGATAACAGAGCTTATACAACTGGCAGGGGATTATGAAAATATAAACGCAGACCAGGACAGAGGAAATCACGAAAAACCCACGTACCCACTGCAACACAGAAACAACCAGTCAAGCTCAAAGTCAGAACAAAAATTGTACAAATCCAAACCTCAAGCATATACAACACACGCAAGGACCGAAAAAGACAACAGAATATTCACCGATGTAAAGATACACGGACAACCATTCAAGGCTCTAGTGGACACAGGTTCGACAAACACATACGTCAATAAAGAAATTATGGACCAAATTAAGGAATACAGCCCGGCGTGGCAGAACTGGCTAATGGTCTGGGTCTCAACGGCCCACGAACATTCGCCAGCTCGGCTATACGAGGCATCCTTCATGCAACCGGGCGGGTCGGCGGGGTTGCGGATTGCCGGTGTCCCCCAGGACCCTGGACAAGAAGGACTGCTACGGTACCACTCCCAACACCGGAGCAGAATCCAGCAACCCTCTTTCCGTGTTCCACCCATCCCCCTCCTAACCAAACAACCTTCCATCAAATTCCAGTAAACAACCCTAAACTCCCGCACACTCCACACTCACTCTAAACACACAGAGACACACCTAAACACTATACAATCAACACACTTTATCTAAAAATGGCGGACTCGAATAAACATATTAGTCTCCTGGTGGGTAGCGGCTTAGAGCCCAAATCCCACCCTGGCACCCAGGCGTCGTCCATGGACGGCGCCCAGGGCCCAGGCTGCCCCATCGTATCAGGAGGGGGCAACGACCCGCACCTTAAAACAACGACCCCAGCAAACCCCATATTGGACATGTCCGCCCTAGCCGCAGCGATCCCGGCACCTGCCAGCGCAAGTGCATGGACGCTCGTGGCTCCAAAAAAGAAGAAAAAGGGAAAAAGGACAGACCGACGGACAAAACAGCAAATGGATACACACGCGGACGGACAGACGGACACAGGAAACAACCGACCGACTGACACTAGGAAGGTAGAAGGCGGGAAGCGGAAAGAACCCGACTGCCCAACCGCGGGTGCCGGCGACTTGGCCGGGGGAAGCAAGGGAGGAAGCGAAGGGCGGCCCCCACTAAGTGGAGGACGCCCCCTCGTGGACACCCGCGCAACCCCTGGCTGTTTCGCCGGCGGACATGCGAGCGGGCAGGTATCGGCCTCTGACCGCAACCCACATGCCACGGGAGAGTCGAGCACCACCACCGGCGGGGCTGGGCAAACCGTGGTCATGGACAGGGGGAACGATGGCGGTCACACTGACCCCAAAGGGAACCCAATCCGGACGCGGGGCGCAACGGGCCCCGACGGTTCCAACACCGCTCGACCCCCAACAACAACAACGACAACAACAACAACAACAACAACCAAACCAGACAGTGACAACATACAAAAAGCCCCCAACCCACCTAACAAGCGGGCTCACCCCCGCTTTAGGAAGCGGAACAGGGGAACGACACAACCAGACAGACAGAACAACCCCGGACCGTCGTCGTCAAGTCAACCTAACAACAAAAGGAACAGACTTGACGACACGATATCACCCAGAGGGGAATACAAACGTCCACGAACAGACCACAAACCACACCGAGACGCGAAGGACAACTACGCGAAAGCCGTCCAATCGCACTTGAGTGTGGCTGTGACGACTACCCCTAGAGCTGACCTAACCCAAGCTGAGGCGAACACCATACAGGGTCTGATACAGAAGGCGATTTTCGCGGCCTGTATCGAACCCTTGGCGCCAGGCCAAACCCGATACGCCCCGGCGTTTGAAGGTAAAGCCTTCCTCAGCGAGGGTGTTCTAAAAATGTGGTGCCACGACGACCAAGCGCTTAGCTGGCTGAAGAACGTGGTACCAAATTTAACACCACCCAAGAGCGGAACAAAACTCACTGTGATACAACAGACCGAAATACCAATTAGGGTAAGGTCGGGGCTATACGTCCCGGGCTACGACGGGGAGATAGGCCAACTACATCAAGTCCTATCTCACCAAAACCCGTGGTACAAGGTGTCACAGTGGGTTTTGTTCAGCTACTCGCGAACAACCAGCAGCCCTCCTGGTGTGTTCCTGATACTAGGAATTCCCAACGAGGATCTGCCAACGATCCTGGAGCGCGGCAGGAAGGTCGCCTACTCCACGGGCACTATCTACATCAGGTTCTTCACGGATGAAGGACTAAGTGATGTACCGCCCGGGCATAACTTAGAGCCTGAAAACCGAAAGGAGCCTGATGTGGGTGGTGACATGGATGTGGATGAACTAACCAGCCAGCTCCCTGCAACACCTGAGCCCTCCGTTAGCACAATCCTCAACAACATCGAGGAAATGCTAGCGGACTCCCGGACGAACCTTATACAACCCCGGGAGAAAAAGGCTACGCAAGACGCTTTAGAGGAAACTGCCCCTGCCGAACAACCCCCGGCACAGAGGGCGACGGAGAAATAAAAATCATCCAAACCAACCTCCAGCACAAACACCTTGCCACGGCCACGTTACGTAGGCAGCTGGAGGTTGAGAACGAGACCATCGCCCTGATCCAGGAGCCGTGGGTCAGGGGAAAAACCATATGTGGTTTCGGAAGCTGTCATGGTAAGATCTTTTCACACAGCAACGACGAACCACCAAGAACATGCATCTACATTCCACGCTGTATTACAGCGTTACTACTAACACAATACTGTTCCAGAGATCTGACAGCAGTTAAAATAAATAACGGAATACAACAAGGCATGGGGCGACCGCCAAAACCGGTGGTCCTAGCATCAATATACATGCCCATCGAGGACGGAATACCAACAAAAGAATTGGTGGAGCTTGTAACACACTGTGAGGATAACGACATGGATTTAATCATCTCTGTCGACAGCAACGCACACCACAATCTGTGGGGATGCACAGCCAACAACAAACGTGGTGAGAGTTTAATAAATTTCCTACTAACCACTAACCTAACAATTATTAATATGGGTACCGAACCGACTTTTGTGACGAGTAGGTACCAAACCATAATAGATCTAACCCTAGCGTCAACCAGAGCCGCAGACCATGTAAAGAACTGGAGAGTCAGTGACGAGCCCTCTCTCTCTGACCACAGGCGGATATGCTATGAGCTGGATCTCAGGATCACTCAACATGTACCAAAGAGAAATCCTAGGAAAACCAACATATTAAAATACAAAAACCTGCTGACACAACAGATAGGTGTAAATAAACCAAAAAACATCGATGATATAGATAACATCGAAGGAAACGTAAATAAACTAACAAAATATATTAGAACAAGCTATGAACAAGCTTGTCCCCTAAAGAAAAACAACATAAAACAATCATCGAAAAACAGCTGGTGGGGCCCTGATCTGGAAAGAATGAGGAAAAAACTTAGACATCTTTTCAACAGAGCCAAAAACACCAAACAAGAACAAGATTGGGACAACTATAAGGAGGCCCAATACCAATACAATAAACGCGTCAGGGAAAAGGAAAAAAATTCCTGGCAAAAGTTTTGCACGAGCATAGAATCAAACGATACTGCTGCGCGCATACGCAAGATTCTAGCAAATGATAACACCCGCACACTCGGCTCGCTGAGGAAAGCTGACGGAACATACACCAAGGACGACAAAGAGATAAGCGAAACGCTCATCGAAACACACTTCCCTGGCTGTAGAATAGTAGATTCAACAGACTGGGTGAACACCCTTGGTCACCATCCAGTAGAAGAGGATTGGGACCTTGCCAACAACATAGTCACGCGAGACAGAATCAGCTGGGCTATTGACACCTTTCACCCTTTCAAAACAGGAGGGACCGATACCATTTTCCCAGCCCTTCTACAATGGGGAAAACTTCAACTGACGCCTTGGCTGGAAATAATATACAAGGCCTGCATAGCATACAAATACATCCCAATGGCCTGGAGAGAAGTAAAGGTGGTCTTCCTACCAAAACCTGGTAGGAGCGACTACACATTGCCAAAGTCCTTCAGACCAATCAGCCTTACATCATTTCTACTAAAGACGCTCGAAAGACTGGTCGACCGGTCTCTCAGGGACAGAACTTTAAAGCATATACCACTACATCCAAACCAACATGCCTACAGTACGGGTAAATCAACAGAAACAGCTTTGCACTCTGTTGTTTCCAAAATCGAGCATGACTTAGAAAACAAACTATCGACATTAGGCATTTTCATAGACATTGAGGGAGCCTTTGACAAAACAACTTTTGATAGCATTGACAAAGCCTTGGGACGATACAAGGTGCCAAAAACTATACGCAGCTGGATAAGAGTAACGCTGGAACAGAGAATTATACAACTAGACATCAACGGAGTCACAAAAGGTATAGTAGCGAGAGGCTGCCCACAAGGAGGTGTTTTATCACCAATCCTGTGGAACCTGGTAGTTGACGACCTAATAACTAAACTAAACAAAAGTGGGTTCTACACCATTGGTTATGCGGATGATCTCACCATCCTAATCAGTGGTAAACTAGAAAACACACTATATGAAATCATGCAACGAGCTTTGCGCTTAATCGAAAGATGGTGCGATGAAAATGAACTTACAGTAAATCCAAAGAAAACAGAGATGATACTGTTTACCAACAAAAGGAAAATTGAGCTAACAAAACCACCAACCTTGTTCAACACAAGCCTTGAACTGTCCACTGAAGTAAAGTACCTCGGTGTGACGCTGGACAGCAAGCTCAGCTGGAAAAGGCATACAGAAGATAAAATTAAAAAATCACTTACAATACTAAATCAATGCAAACGCATGCTGGGGAAAAAATGGGGACTAAAACCAAAAATAATGAAATGGTTATACCTAGCGGTTGTAAGATGTTCGCTAACTTATGCTGCACTTGTATGGTGGCCAAGAACTCTCCTTACAACCGCCCAGCAAGAACTACAGAAATTCCAACGACAAGCATGCCTCGCCATTACCGGCTGCATGAGTACTACACCAACAGCAGCACTCGAAATTATACTGGGGATTCCACCCCTATACCCACACATTAAAGAAGAAGCAACACTCGCAGCCTTGAGACTGAAAACCTCGGGTCATTGGAAAGAACACAACACAATGCATACTAAAATTCTTTTGCAAAGCATAAACAAAGAGCCACGTCTGGAGTGGAAATGTGACAGAACCAAAAAACAACACATACTAGACAAAAACTACAAGATAAACACAGGAAAGAACATGAATCCGAGGTCAACACAAGATGCAATAGAAGTGTACACCGACGGATCCAAAACCAAAACTGGCACAGGTGCAGGAGCCTATTGCCAAGAACTGAACATGAGGATAAGTCACGCACTCGGTAAGGATAACTCTGTCTTCCAAGCAGAGTGTGTGGGCATTATGACCGCAGCTTTATCCATGACCAATCGACAGGTAACAAACTTTAAGATTAACATTAACTCTGATAGCCAAGCTGCTGTCAAAGCCTTGGCTAGATTCTCGACGACCTCCCAACTTATACAAGACTGCCACAAGGCTCTGCAAACTCTCGCCATGTCAAATGACATCACCCTAAGGTGGGTCAAAGGACATGATGGAGACCAGGGAAACGAGGCGGCAGACGCACTAGCACGAAAGGCTACGACACTGAAGGTGACAGGACCAGAACCTATCGTTCCCATACCCTTCAGTGAGTATAAAACCTGGTTGCATGAACTAACACTAAAAGAGCATTCGAAACTATGGGCTAACACAACAGACTGCAGGCAAGCAAAAGAGGCTTTCCCCAACATAGACAAACGACAAACTAACATACTACTCCGCCTGGACAGAGGTAAACTTAGGAAGGTGGTGGGACTCATAACAGGGCATAGCCCACTAAACAAACACCTTTTCGTTATAGGTGTCACCGACAGTCCTCTGTGCAGGGCCTGCATGGAGGTCGATGAAACACCGACGCACGTACTCCTGGAGTGCACGGGCGTAGCAGATCAACGCGAGCGCCATTTAGGATCCCCGACCTCACTCCATGAAGCCCTCGGCAACCTGGGCGGTCTATTTGGCTTCTGGAGCGAGCTTGGATGGCTGGAGTGAAGACTTCGGCGGGGAGGGGCAATGCACGCACAACAGACGGAAACGTTTAAGTGCGGAAACCAGCCCAGAGCGAAGAAGAAGAAGAAGGAATACAGCCAGGGACCGGTTCCCAAATAACGACGGGCAAAGCCATAAACTTAGACTTAGAAATAAATGGGAAGGTTTTGTCACATCAAGCTGTATATTTGCCATCGACAACAGTCATGATCATAGGTATGGACCTACTAAAAAGATTAGGACTCACATTAGAATGGAAGACGTCGTACGAAGAAGCAAAAAGAACCAGTCCAAAAAGAAAAAACGTAAAACCCATCAAAACGTCAAGAAACTACGTGTGTACAACGACAGTAGTAGAAAAAGACTGGTACACAAAGAAACTCGCGAATGTTATAAAAACACCCGAGTCACAAACCGAGTACCGCATACGCGACGGCAACCTGTAGGTATAGGCGAATAACCGACTCGCGATACGGAAATAATATAGATCCAATAGAAGAGTGGAAAATATGCGTAAGACAGTCCGATAAAGAAAACGTTCTAAAACGGAATCACGACGAACCAAGCGGCGGTCACTTAGGGACGTCACAAACTTTTAAGAAAATAGCACAACACTATTACTGGCCCGGAATATTTAGAGATGTAACGAAATACGTCAACCGTTGTGAAACATGCAAAAAACGCAAGAGTTCACAAACAAAACCAGGAATAACGCACGCAAAACAACGCGGAGGACCCATGGCAAGTGGTCAGAATAGACCTCTTTGGCCAACTCCCACGGTCCCAAAGGATACACAAGTGGATCATCGTTTTTCACGACAAATTCACCAAGTGATCAACAACTTTGAGGACTGCAACCGCGAACGCGACCTGCGACCGAAAATAATAAATTTTAAAAACAACCAGAATGTGGCTTCACCACAACAAAAAAACCCGCTACATAAAAAGACGAGAGTGGAACCCGAGCATAAATAACCCAGTTTTAAAAAGGGACTATCCAATCTCGAACGCGAACAAACATTGTTACGCGAAACTAGCACCTAAAGGGAGAGGACGGTATAGAATTATGGAGCAAAAATCGCCCGTAATAATTATAAACCGACAAAGGCACGGCCTACCGGCAACCAAAACTATGATTTTTCTTGCTTTCACCGTTCAGTCTTATTCATCTGTGACTTTTCCAGGTAAAAGTCCGCAAACCCGGGAGGAGAGTGTGACGTGGCACCCGCCACGCACAAACCCAGGTACGCAAGGCAAGCGTACGACACTGGCGCGGGCCCGCGGGGAACGCGTGGTACCTACCAAACCGGTTCCGCCGCCAGCTGCCGCGTCGGAAGTCAACGGGGACCGTGAGAGGAGCAAGAGGCAGGGCACCTCCGTCCACCGGCCGCAGCCCACACCCCGCCGTAGAGTATATATTGCCCGGCCCTGCGATGCAAGGCTCAGTCGCTTAGTGGCGGCACTCGCGTCGATCGGGGGTTCCGAATCGACGCGCTTCCACTAGCCGACGGCGGTAGGGCTGCGGGTGTAGGGGAAATCCCCTGCGTAACCAGCTCCGCCGACTCGTCCCCCGCGTGCCGGCGTCCGCATACTGCGGCGCCGCGCCCCGCGGGCCTGCAGTCCATCCCCCCTGCGCACCGGCGCCCGCGCGCCGCGCCGCGCCCACGCACCGTCCCGCGGGTTCGCGCTCCGGCGCCCGCGTACCGCACTGACCCCGCGTCCCGTCGCCCATGCGTGCCGCACCGCACTCCGAGACCCCGTACGAGTCCGGTTCCGTAGTTAGCTATGTATAACTGCTTAGTGATTCATGTAAATATAATTAGGATGAAGAATAAATCTACCGTTTGCTCCGACCGCTGTTTCATTGAGACACCTACTAGGGTTCCCGTAGGCAATTGTTAGAGTAGGACCCTTGTACATGAACGTGGCGGAGTGGCCACCTCACCCGTGACCATTCCACCACGTTACAAACTAACAAATGTAAGTGCTCTTTGCATTTAATGAGGTATATCAAAACTGGCCGCCAAATGTCGCTGGCGGCATTCAGGAAGGTTAGCAATACTGCACTCCATATGAATTTCTCGAACGGCGAGCCTACAGTGGACGAAATTGAAAGTGTCTACTGGAAAATGGTACTTGAGGCTACTGATCATGTTAGCGTATACACATCTTCCGTACACACTAGTGAATTCGATTATGGTGTGACGAGGCAGTCACAAGCCGAGCTTCGGGAAGGTTCCGAAAACACCTCTGACAAAAAAACCTTTTGGAAACAATCATAAATAGACGGCAACGACCGGGAGTAAACTTCGTACAATATTTAACGGATATACAAACGCTAGTAAGAAGATATGGAAAGCTCACGCCGGAACAACAGCTTGAAAGAATATACGACAACATGAGGTCTAATTACCAATACTATATAAAAAGGAAAGATTTCGACACAGTTGCGGAGCTCATCCAGTTGGCAAAAGACTACGAAAAGATAAACACAGACCGATACAAAGAAATGTATAGAGATACCCAGCCGGAGCAAACCGATAGAAAGTCAGAAAACTCGGAACCTGAAGAAGACCCAAAGAATAGTGGAAAACTAATTAACCAGGATTACGATCCGAATACTTGCTGTTGGAAGTGTGGGATGAAAAACCACAAATCACAGGAATGTCGGAATAAACAGGTTATATTCTGCAGCAGATGTGGAGTACTAGGAAAATTAACGAAAGATTGCTGTAAAGAAACAGACAAACCGAACCGAATGAAAACGCAAGCGTATACAACAAATACACAAGCAGAATATGACAATATGATCTTTACCGAATTAAAAATATATGGAAAACCGTTCAATGCCTTAGTAGATACAGGTTCAACGAATTCCTATATTAACAAGAAAATATTAGGACACGTTAGAAAATACAACAAAGGAACAGTAAAGAAAGAATCAATTATAAAATTTGCAGATGGGTCAAAGGTAACAACAGACACAACTGTAAACGTCGAATTAGAACTAAATGGAAGAGTCCTCACTCACCAAGTCATCTATCTCCCATCAACAACTGTTATGATACTGGGGATGGACCTACTTACGAGAATAGGATTCACGATAGGCTGGGAAGAGTCAGCACGCGAGAAAACAAAGAAAACAGACGCTGAAATAGAAAGCGAGGAGGGAAAAGTCCCCACCGCCGAACAAAAAATACGGCGGACCGTTCAAAAAGAAAACCCCGAGAAATCCGTAAGAAGTCGAAATGGAAATACCAGATCAAAACACGTAATAAAGTTGCAAAATAAAAAACCGGGGAAGCAAGAGGTGATAGCGGACAAACTGTCATTAAACCCGGTATATGCCACGACAGTGGAGAAAAAAGAGTGGTATACAAAAAAATACAGTAGTATAACCAATAAACCCGAATTAGCAACCGACTACTGTACCTATACGTAAAGGAAAACTGTACAAAACGATAACTAACCCGCGTTACGGAGGGCAACTAAACCCGGCAACCGAATGGAAACTATGCGTGGCAAACATAGACAAGGAAAAAATATTGAACCAAAACCATGACGAGCCCAACGCGGGACACCTAGGTACATCAAAAAAAACATTAAAAAAAATTGCTTCACGTTATTATTGGCCAGGAATCTTAAGAGATGTGGCAAAATATGTTAACCGGTGTGAAACGTGTCAAAAACACAAAAGTTCACAAAGAAAAAAACCTGGCCTAATGCACATTCAAAATGCAGAAAAAACGTGCAAGGAAAATCACTATGGCAAATATCGACGTGAATGGAAACCGAGCATAAACGAACTCGTAGTGAAAAGAGATTACTCGTTATCAAATGCTAGTGTGGTGGTTACCACAATAGAAACTAGATGGCGCTGTTCAATCGATGACGTAGTCCCGAACAAATGTACCGCCAATGGTAATCGCACTAACGGAGTTTTCTGCAATCTGGACTATATATAGAAGTTTCAAGACATAACCGTCGGCCCAGCTGGCGCTACCGAGCACAACCAACCGCTCGGTGGGAGATCTCCCCTTTGGTACGGTCGAGCCTGCACACCGCTCCCGTACATTGGTGACCCCGACGTGATCAAGAATGGTCGCACACCTCAACAACCGACGAAATCAAGAATGGTCGCACACTACAACAGCCGACGTCATCGAAGATAAACCGCACACCGCCGCACTCCGCACTGGCGCATACGTGATCAAGGGTGATCGCATACATCGCAACACCTTTGGATCACACACCGCAAGCCCGACGTCTCCTCCAAAAACTCCAAGTCTACAAGCAGCAACAGCAAGCACATCGAGGCCTGTAAGACGGATGTAGCCACAGCTTCGGGGCACAATGGCCCTGCACTCCATCACCAGCTACAAGCGTCCTGGTCTACCGCTTCTCTGGTTGGTTAGCAGCCATTGCCCTTCCTTCACACGCCTTCACGCTACAACGCCACCTCTCTTCACTGCTTCACACTACGCGTTCGTCTCGGAGGGGAGTGATGTGGCGGTTACCACAATAGAAACTAGATGGCGCTGTTCAATCGATGACGTAGTCCCGAACAAATGTACCGCCGATGGTAATCGCACTAACGGAGTTTTCTGCAATCTGGACTATATATAGAAGTTTCAAGACATAACCGTCGGCCCAGCTGGCGCTACCGAGCACAACCAACCGCTCGGTGGGAGATCTCCCCTTTGGTACGGTCGAGCCTGCACACCGCTCCCGTACACTAGTAAACAGTGTCACGCCAAATTAGGACTGAAATTCTCAGGCCCATATAAGTTCATAGAACAAAAGTAATATTAATATTTTTATTAAAACGCCTCGAAGGCGGGAAAGTATGCACCGCGCACACAAAGGATATAAAAAAGTTCCGCTCATAACATAGAATCAAAACCAGGACCATAGAAGGTCAACAAAGTACACAGTACACAGCGAATAACTAGTGACAAAAAAAAATGTCAACGTTAAAACGGGTTGCAAACCTTAAGTATAAGTCGGCGGCCTCACAAGGGACAAAAACGGTTATAAAACAAAAGAATTTAAAATAAAGTAAAATCGATAGATAGAAAATAATACCTAAGTTAAAAAGAAAGAAATAAGCAAGCCACCGTGTAAACACCAGATAGCTCATTCTGTGATTTTTACAGGTAAAAATCTTCCGAGGAGGGAGGGGGGTGTGACGAGGCAGTCACAAGCCGAGCTTCGGGAAGGTTCCAAGATGAATCATCGGTGGCCTACGTGCCGAGCGACTTGTCCGCCGGGCGCGCTGCGATCCTGCGACGGTGGTGTGACCAAGCCAGCCAATCAGCGCGCCGGTGCGCGCGCATCGCTTCTCCTCCAAGCACCCTGATGTCTGCGCCGATGAATAGCAGAGCCGGCCGCCCGAGCCGGCAGTCCGTCTGGGGACACTACTCGCCGCTCGATTTTTTTTCGCAGTGCGTGGATGATAATGTATTTGGATGGTTCACAGATTTGCGATTTTTTTTGCAACGATTTATTTTCGCTGTGCGCGCTTAACCTTATAGTGTTCTGACTCTGTGGTTGCCGCCCATGCCGCCATTTGTATTTGTATCTGCTGTCATTTAATCCGTGATTATTTTTCTAATAATTTTGGTGTGATTTCATTGCTAATTCGCGTCGAGTTGAACTATCCTCAAAAGTGTTCAGCGCACCAATTGTTTTAGAGATTTTGAACTACTTTTTATACTAAGTACGTAGGGTTAAATTCAGTGCACAAACTTGGATGAATATGTACATTATGTTGGAAGTGTAAACGAAGCATTATAGAGTAGGTGGTTTGTCTATGGTGTTGCATTGTCTTTACTCCTGTCAAACGTCTATGCTCTCTCTGCCTGCGACTGGCCACCGACTCACTGTGTTTTTATATGTGCTCCCAAATAATTAATTAAATCTAGTTTGATCCCTTTTTAAATCTTTTCTTTTCACGGCCTACACCCTTCAGGTTATGGGCCCAGCCCTTCAGGCAATAGTAGTTATCCATATTTTATTAAATAACAAGTAAGTGATAACCTCAAAATAAGCGACGTCGGTCAGCAGCTACAAGACATCGGTGCTGGATTGGAAGATGACTTTCTGGCTGTCATTATGCTGAGTGGGCTGTCATCCAACTACGACCCACTCATAATGACCTTGGAAAACTCTTCAGAGAAGCTCACCACAGAATCAGTAAGATCCCGGTTAACACAGGAGTATCAACGGAGGCTCGAGAAAGATGACACTACTTCAGCTTTAGCTGTGAGTTAACCGAGGAGTAAGATTATCCGCTGTTTCCGGTGCAAAAAGCCCGGCCACAGATTCAGGGACTGTGTTGAGGGAGCAAAGAAGGAGGAGAAGAAGAACAAAAGTTTGTTTTGTGCGATGTCAGTGAATATAGGCAGTGATATTTGGTATGTGGACTCCGGAGCAACAAATCATATGTGTAATAACCTCAATTCATTAACTGATTATGTGAGTGAATCTCCTATTGCTGTCAAAGTTGCAAATGGTGAAACATTGATGTCATCGGGTAGAGGAAAGGTAGAAATTCCCCTACTAAGGACCATAAGTTTTTTTTTATTTTTTTAATTCTTTATTATCAATAAACATTTTACAAAACGTATATAACGTTATATTGATGTGCCTCCGGTAAAACATACAGCATTTATGTATGAAGAAGAAGAAGCAATCATGTACTCACCGCATATATGCGCGCTCTATACACAAACAATGTAGTTCACCTTACCCAGCAAGGCAGCGGGCCGCTGCCATCTTGGATGTCATAGCGTTGTGTACTTTCGCCGCGTGCGCGTCGAATCTAAAATTATATCGTTAATCCGTCTTCCTTTGCAAAAAAAATATTTTCAATAAGTGCAATAAATGTGATAATACGGTGATCATGATATATATTTTCTTATTATTTCGTAATATTATCGTGGGGAAATTTTGGTTAGACCCCACGTGCGCGAACGATGTCGATAGGCTACGTAAGCTAATCGATCTGGTGTTTCGCCTTTATTGGTGCCTGAGAGGGCTCTTGAAAAAGGGGATACCTCGACATCCAGCAGCGATTCAAGCAACGAGCAGGATTGAGAGTGACTCCCGAGAGAAACGGCGAGAAATTACCAGGTAACGATCGATCCTCGGATCGATGCGTTATACAACCCGGTGAGCAAATTAAACAAATGGCGATTTGTTTGACGAACGTGTCGACACCGAAATCTAAATCTGGATCTAGGTTTCTTTAATACAAATTTTGGCGAGATGGTTATGGTTACCTATAATCGTTTATTGAATTTATTTATTTTATGTACAAAGTTAATTGAGTGAAATTTAAATTTTACGCCAGTTAATCGAATGATAACATTTTATCTCACCCACCACGTGTTGAGATGTTGGTTATAACAAGACATTGGTTAAATTGCTGATTTAAAGGGGTTTCGTAAACTGAAAATAACGGAGAAATGTACTCACTAAACAATAGCTAACATTTATTTGGCCCCATTGAGGACATCATGGCCGTTACCACCAATGCTTTTCTATACCAAAGAGAACCCAGTTAAGAATCCAGAGACCCTCTTTAATAAATTACTGAAACATTCAGTTGATAAAGTCGCCCTTTGTTCTAAACATCTCCTGTATTTTTATTCTTTTGCATATAATGATTAGCAATAAAGATGTTTAAATAAATAAATAAAATTAGCAAATCATCTTTGTCTTAAAATTATCAGAACAAACTTTACAAATTGTTTGGGCAACAGGCGAATGTATCGTATAATATATTATGTAAGGCGCAGGAGATGAATATCAGACAGAATTTTCATGGAGATGTTTATTTTAAATACTCTAAGGAAATTTTGGATAAAAGTATTGAATACGGTATTTGCATATGTCAAAAGTGAATGGTTTCTCAGTGATTGTTGAATGGAGGGTCTTCCAGTACATGTGAGGCCTGCGCCCTTTGTTAGTTTTGGGTGTGATAACCATTTTAAATTATTGATTAAACCAGAAAAGTACGTCAAATCATTGTGACGTCACATGCCAGTGTTTCATGGGGCCTCGCGTGCTGAGCGTGTGTTTAAACGCTTTATAGCATACTGATTTGACTAGTTGTCAAATACCGGATTGGCTTTTAACAATAGTGACAAGGTTCTTTTTGGGTAAAGCAACACTCACTGCGTTTATGCAATCCCCTGGTGGCCCATATTTATAAATATTACAGCTATAAATGCCTATAATTGGAAAACCTATCCGACACATGTTACAGGTTATGTAATGACATTCAAATATCGTTGGCAAGCTTTTGGTGCAAACAGTTTTTGTAAATGTTAATAACGGGATTTCGAATACCCTAATACAAGAAACTACCCCCGGTAATGCCCACAAAACAAATAATGCAACATGCAACCTGGTCACCTGTCACGACTTAAATGACACAAGAATTGCTGGACCAAAACTAGTAAAAGTGGTTCACAAGGAAATGCCCAGTTTTATGTCCGAGCTTTTTCTGCGGAAGGAAAGCGTTGGATCGATCCGTCTGATTTTCGACCCACGAGAACGAAACAAATTTGTGAAGCAAAACTATCCCGTCTGATTTGTCATACCGGTTCGTAGCTTTTTACAACCTGGACTCTAAAGTTGGACAACCTGTCCAATTTTTGGGTCTGGCGGCAGCGCCCCACCTGTAACATGCTTGGTGGCGGAAACCTTGCATGCGAAGGAATGTCGAGTGCTAGTCTACCTAGACGACTTCCTTCTGGTCAATCAAGACCAATCCAAGTTATGTCTTCAGGCTGCGGAAGCCGTGAGGCACTTGGAACTTCTGAGCTGGCAATTCTGGTCAACCAAGACCAATCCAAGTTATGCCTTCACGCTGCGGAAGCGTGAGGTCCTTGGAACTTCGGGGCAGGGGGATCAATTACCAAAAGCCAACGTCCATACCATGTTGAAGACACCGGTTTTTCAACCGATCACCGAAGTTAAGCAACATCGGGATCAATTACTAAAAGTCAATTCTAACACTCACACAAGACCTACAATACCGGGGTATTTGTTGGCAGACTATAAGAAAATTCAATGTTCTTGCCCATAATAAAGAGTAAAAAACTATCAACGAGACCTTTGAGAGAATTATTACTGAAAAGTCGCAACACTCTTCACGACATGCAACGGTTGCTAGGACAGTCAGACTTCGCCAGCTTAGTAACTCCCAGAAGCAGACTACATTCTGATCAGATCCAAATATGCCTCAAACGTTTCGATAATATGTTTTAGACTGCTGAATCCACAATCGTGGAACAAGGAATGACATGGCGGCGCGGGGCCACATGTCTCAGGCTGCCAATATGTGCACCTAAAACCTGCCATCCACTGCTTGGCGAATAATGCCTCTGATTGGCTTTGAGTGCCCAATTAAACGGAAAATTAATGCCAGAAACTTGGTTAGCGCATCAAAAATGATAGCACAGCAATAGAAGGAACTTTATGCAGTTATAGTGGAAATTGAAGACAGCACAAGGACTCTGCAAAAATCGCAAGTCTTGGTTCAATCGAACACTCATTCGTTCACTCGTTCCTTCTAACGTTCATTTTAATGAACAAAGTCGTGGGTTTTACTGATTCTAACAATCGAACTCCCGCACATAACAGATTACATTATTGGGCCAAGGCTGTCACGAGGAAAACCTCCCACAGAGTGGCATCTTTTCTCTCAAGCGACGTCAGAGATCGATTTGGTTGCAGCACAACAGATTACTGTAGTAGGGAATAAAGATGTTGTGAAGTCCTTATCGACTGCAAAGATTGATCAGCAAGTTATAGACGCTTTCAACAGATCATTGAGACATCAATTTAGCATGGGTGTTTTCTTCTCCAAACTAATTGCCAAAAGTACTGACCTACTTGAACAAGTGTAGCTGGGGTGTACTTAAATGTGGCACGTGAAAGACCTTTGGGCTTCAAGATTTGAAAGCAGAGCTCAAATGAACTATAGAACCTATCAGGGACTCTGACATTTACCCGGAAGCTGAAAAATTAGGGATGGGTGCCCAAATAAACTAGTGGTCTATACGAGAAGTAAAGAACAGGTGTTTGTTGGAAGCAATTTTTGTCCTACCTACCTACCAGACATCAAAAAATGGTTAAACTGGTGCGAAACCTGATGGCGGTTAACTTTCTATGATCCACATGTGGCTACTAGGCAATTATTGACGTGGCTAAACTCAAAATTACTAAACCATTTATCATACAGGACCTTAAGGTAGAGCTCAAGCGCTAACTTCAGAAGCTCTTATTTAAGTACACACTTCTCGAGATATCTAGACGAACCTACATGGACACTTGTTGCCACGGAACGAAGGGTACACGACTGAAAGTCTGTGTCACCGGGAAAAATATATTATATACTTTATTTGGCCCAAAGACTGACACTCACTCTTAAAATCAATACGGATGGACACTTTCAAAACATAATAACATAACAGAAAACATAATGCTCTATTAATGTACTCTTCAAGTCTTTGATACAGAAAAATAGGTCAAGCAGAATGAAGTTAAGAATTTAGATATATTGTAATCTTTTTATCACCAACGGTAATGAAACTGAAGCCGCATCACGTACTGTAATAGATCACTGGAACAGTTCAGTTCTTAAGCAATGTGGCAGCATTCCTGCATCCCCAGGGATTCAACAGTGGATCAGCAGTAGCTTCTTTGGGGACAGATAACCAATCAATGGACGATATACTCGTATCTCGTGGTAACTGGAGATTACCAGACATTCTTGTTGAAATCATTACTGCCCTGAGGCGACCTAAAAACAACTGAAGCTTATTTTTCAATATAATCATTATATGGTCCGGTTTGAGTTTTAGTAATCCTTATCAAAATTACAGACATAAGTCACTTAAATTGTTTGTCTTTTAGACATTATATTTTAACTTATTAACCCTGGTTAGAAATAACTTTAATATGTGACAATGAATGAAGGGGACGTGGTTATTTGATCTAACTTAACGATTAATATTTTTATGTTATTCAATTGACAGATTAACTCCCTTTGATTCATCATAGCGTTGTGGGTAATACATTTCACCAGCAGATAACAAACACGTCTTCATACATAAATGCTGTATGTTTTACCGGAGGCACATCAATATGACGGTTTTACATTACAATAAAACCGATATTATGTGCCGAGAGGGAAAACATACAGCATTGCAGGAACTTCTTCCTGGTGAAGACTATGACATCCAAGATGGCAGCGGCCCGCTGCCTTGCTGGGTGAGACACTAGCGCCCCTATATACGGTAAGGTGAACTACATTGTTTGTGTATAGAGCGCGCATATATGCGGTGAGTACATGATTGCTTCTACTTCTTCATACATAAATGCTGTATGTTTTCCCTCTCGGCACATAATATCGGTTTTATTGTAATGTAAAACCGTCATATTATAATGTTAAACTTAAATTATTAATACTTACAGGCTAAGTCGCGCCTCTTAAAGTTTATAAAGGAATATTATCTTACACGTTTAATCATAGATAGTTACATTTATATCACAAAACGAATTAATTGAATGCAATATACTTAAATGGTATATTCGCTTACAAAAAAAAAGTTATTATTTGTTTAAAAAACGCGGGTACAACTAGGTAAGTTATGCCTACTCGTATTAGTAAACTGTCTCAGCTTGCATTACGAAACCGGTACACTGGCCAGTGTACGGTCCGCGTGCAGCGCTACCCTGCCCCTCGCACATGTACGGTAGGCAGGCGAGAACGGGGAATTCAAGATGATGCACACGTGTCGTAGGTATTAGTTACGCTATGCATTCACACCAGCCCGCGGAAACAATAAGCAGTGATGGGGCAATTTGTACGTTCCGTATTTATCGATATACGGCAAATCTGTGGTCTTAGTTTTACAAATATTATTTATGAGAGGGTTTTTATGGTTTTTATTCATTTTGTAGAATTTTAATGTCAATTTTAATATAAAATCAAGTAAAGTAGGAAATTTTATCTCGTGGTGTAAGTGGTTTAAGTTACTCTTAAAAGGAGTATTATAAGATATTTTTAATGCTTTGTTTTGTATAACTTGTAGAAGCTTGTAGTTAGTAACACAAGTGCTGCTTCAAATAGGGCATGCATAAGTTATGGATGGTCTGACAAATACACTGTAAATTTTAAGTTTAGTTTTAGGGCTAAGATTACTCTTACGATTTAAAACTGGGCTCAGAGCACCGAGTGCTTGCGCGCCCTTGACACGAAGATTTGCAATGTGTTTAGTCCAATTTAATTTAGTATCCATAGTTACACCAAGATAACGCACGGAATGTCTCCATTCCACTCTATGCCCGGCAATCTCCAGTGTTCTAAAAGGAGGTTGGCGATGTCGTGTAAATAAGATGGCTTCAGTCTTATTCTCATTTAGCTTCAACTTCCATTTAGTGAAGAAAGTGTGAAGTAGATCAATCGATAATTGCAAACGACAAATTATTAAATCAATGTCATCAGATGATGTGTAAAAAGCGGTATCATCTGCAAAACAGGCTAGACTGGTTCTAGGTTGTATTGGTATGTCGTTCAGATATAACAAAAACAAATAAGGACCCAATATAGATCCTTGAGGGACGCCAGCAGGTACCATCTGACACATTGACTTGGTTTCACCAATTTGAAACATGAATTTACGATTACAAAGATAAGACTTAATTAGTTTTACTAGTGACAATGGAATACCCAAAGCTGCTAATTTGTGGAGTAGGCCTTCGTGCCAGACGCTGTCAAAGGCTTTTTCTAAGTCTAATAGGAACATACCAGTACATTGGTGAAGATTAAGATTGTTGGAGACATGTTCACAGACTCTAGCCAGTTGGTGAGCTGTAGAATGTGCTTTACGAAAACCAAATTGCTCGTTAATAAGCAAATGTTCGGAAGCCGCATGGAGACGAGAATAAATAATCTTCTCAAACAATTTCCCCAATGAAGGCAGTAAACTAATGGGTCTGTAATTAGACGGTACAGAATCGTCCTTGCCTGGTTTCTTTAAAGCAATTACTTTGGCAACTTTCCAGGCGGAAGGGAAGTAGCCCAAGAATAGACAACCATTGAAGATTTTTTTTCTTTAGGTAGCCCATTGTCACAACGACGCAAGTAATTCTTGTATCTGATCATTCGTTTTATATGCTGAGGCAATTTAATGACAATATTTTTGTTAAATGTGCCCATGGGCACAGATGCGTCTCTAGCACTTAGGATAGTTCTGTGCAGATGGTCAACAGCATAGTCAATTTCTTCTACTGAAGAAAATGTACTAGAGGAAAGATGAATATTTTCATCTAGCTGAGCCCGATAATTTCTCCAATCAGCATTGTGGTAACGATAATAACGAGTTTTCAAGTTTCTATGCAGATTACCTCCAATGGTAAAGTATATTGGATAGTGGTTAGATGATAAAGCCACTAATGCATGGACATCACTGATGCTTAAGATATTATTATGTGCCAAAACACAAAGTCAGGTTTAGTGGCTTTATAATCAGAAGAATAATTAACTTGTGTTGGAATATCAGGAGCAAGAATGTTATAGTCATGGTGCAACATGTGACCAAATAGAACTCTACCACGTGTATTAGTGTAACTACTTTGCCAAAAGGTGTGGTTGGCATTCAAGTCGCCGGCAATAAGTACACGGGTACCAAGGTTCAACAAAAGGTCCAAATCACACTGCACAAGAGGCAAGTTGGGAGATTGATAAACAGACACTAAAACATGTTCATTTCCCGATATTTTAACACTAATACCAATTGTCTCAATATTTTTAGTTTAAGGTATGGTAATTAGAGAGTGATTTATGTTATTTTTAATTAAGATAGCTACACCCTGACCTCGACCGGTATGGTGTCTATCTTGTCGATAGCAAGTATATCCGGGGGTCATTAAAGAAATATTGGATGTGAGGCGAGTTTCACAAATAAAAAGAATATCAACAGATACGGAATGCACTGCAAAATCTAGTAATTCGTGTATCTTACCACGTACGCCGTCAGCGTTGGTAAGAATTAAAATTCTTAAAGCAAGCTCTCTCCTTCACACTCCTGTACCCATATATTTATCTTACTCCTTCGCACCAAATCGCCTTTCACCTATTCGCCACACGTTGCGCCTGCAATGCTAGGCGCATCAATCGCAACAAAGACATCGTGCTGGGCGCTCGCTTCTCCGCTCCAAGAATCCGTGTGTGCCGAATGGCAGGCGCCGTGTTGTGCTAAAACGTCGTGTAATCGTGTCGCAAATCGCCTGAACGCCTCAGCTGTGGTCAATTCTCTCGCGAAAAGAAATTGAAGTGAACAGAAAAGGAATTTACGAAGAATTGTCGAGCATACGTGAGCTATCCTTTACTTTTCCTTTCTTTGTCCTTAGTCCACTGCTTAGAAGCTTCCACTTACAGTCCTGGAGCTATCGAAGATATCATTCATCACGCTTTTGAATCTGACCATAGTTTTTGGTCCTTCGAACCGGATGTTTGATTCCGTATAAAATAAAAATATAATTTTCTCGCATCATATTTATAACGCCCCGCCTGTGACGTGTCACTTTTGCGATTCTATCATTATTTACTTATTTATCGCTAAATAAACGCTTATTTTATGTAAAATATACATAATAAGTTATTTTGTGTATATTTTTACGTAATACTTTCGCCATAATATATCATATACCTATGTATCGCTAAATAAACGCTTATCTTATGTAAGATATACATAATAAGTTATTTTGTGTATATTATTACGTAATATTCCCGCCACAATATATATCATATACCTATGTATCGCTAAATAAACGCTTATCTTATGTAAGATATACATAATAAGTTATTTTGTGTATATTATTACGTAATATTCCCGCCACAATATATATTATATACCTATTTATCGATAAATAAACGCTTATTTTATGTAAAATATACATAATAAGTTATTTTGTGTATATTATTACGTAATATTCCCGCCATAATATATTAGATACCTATTTTTCGCTAAAATAAACGCTTATTTTATGTAAAGTATACATAATAAGTTATTTTGTGTGTATTTTTACGTAAATATATCTCTAGAATAAATAAATACTTGATGTTTGTACATATATTGATTTTTTAAATAAAATTTCTACCTACCTACATCAACTACAGGTACTTATTGGGTTGATTAGAACTGCTTACAGTCGAATCTAGAATCATTTTTCGTTATACTTCGCATAATAATTGAATGTTATTGAAGTTTAAAGTCACGTTAGTAAGTTTAGTATAGTAGGCAAAAGGAATAAGTTATTTTCCTACTTACCGCGCCCGCTAACTATTATATTGAACCTTATTTCGTGGTAATAAGTAATATCCATTTGCAACTAAGTAGGTACTCTCCTCAACGCCTTTTGAATTGCTTATCCAGTATACGTCTAAATATAACGCCCTGCGCCTGCACCGCTTGTATAGCTACGTACTCGAAACACTTCGAAGCGGTCGCTATCTAGTAGGCTGTAGGTAACTATTATAATAAGTAGGTGTGCCGGCCGCTCGCTGGTACTTATCTTACCTACTGTATTCGCTCGCGAAACGCGTTTCTCATTCATGGTCACGCGCTTTCTTATCAGTTTACGATTATTTTAACGTTTTGCCGACTTAATAAAATTGGTAGTTGTGTATTGTTGTGTTGTAAAAACAATATACAATTATTTATTGTGATTCTAAACGCTACACTTAATAAATTAAAGTGATAATAACATTTTAAAAATAGGAACTTGTTATGATTAGGTAACTTTAATTTTTAACATTCAAAATGAGTAAAAATACCGCTGCTACGTCGTATGATAAAGATGAAACTCAACTACTATTATTGGAATCGAAAAGAGACGCAATGTTTGCGCGCTTACAAAGAATTTATGATACTGCGTCGCAAGTCGATTCTGACCGCACCAAATTATCATCATTATCGATACAGGCGTCTAATATTGATACTTTGCGCAAAGAGTTTGAATTAAATTTAGATCAATTTAATTTGGCACTAATGAAATTCGATCCTAAATCTACAATTAGTTACCAATCATGGACTTCGTTTGAAGAAATGTACTGTTTCGTGAAACAAGTGTTAGAGACTTATTCTAATAATAAAAATACTAACTCTGAGAATATTGCTATGCAGTCAATCTCGAATTATCCTAAAATAAAATCTCGCCTACCTCCTATTGAATTAATGGAATTCTCCGGAGATATAAAACAGTGGCCCTTATTTTACCAACAGTTTAAAAACTTAATACATGACAACCCTAATCTTACCGACAATGAAAAAGTATTTTATTTGGTAAGTAAATTGAAAGATAAAGCTTCTTCTGTTTGTGCTGGGTTGCCAACTTGTGCTGAAAATTACCATATTATTTGGAAAGCTTTAATTGAAAAATATGATGATAACCGCTCGTTAGCAAGCTCATATTTAAATCAGTTATTAAATTTTAAATCGTTAAATAATAATAGCGCCGCTGGTCTTGAATCATTTTTAAACTATTTTAATTCCGCTGTAGACGCAATTAAGCAATTAAAATTAAAAGATTTAACTGATTTTATTTTGTTACATCTCGCACTGCAAAAATTAGATGCAGATACCGTAAAGCTTTTTGAAATAACTTATCGCAAAGAAAAGATGCCCTCTTACGAAAACTTAATTGAATTTGTTAAAGAACAAAGTAAAGTTCTATCTAGGACCAATAATTTTAAATCTTCTGATTCTCACACTGTTAATAGATCACAACTTAAGGGCTCACCTATTTCTAAATTAACTAAAACTTTCGTTACTACTGAAAATAACGAAAAGTCAAATGATAATAGATGCATTCTATGCAAAAATTCACAACATATTCATTTATATAAATGTCCGCACTTTATGAAATCGTCTCCGCACGAAAGATTCGAAGTAGTGAAGAAGAATTCTTACTGTACAAATTGCTTAAGTATTCTCCATAGAAGTTCTTCTTGTTCTTCTTCACGCAACTGTGCCCATTGTAATTTAAGGCATTCTTCTTTATTATGCTTTTCTAACGCTAGTAAATCTAATTGTAGTGTTGTGGTTAATAATTCCACGGCACGAAACGCACCGCACTATAATTCTTCAACGCTAACCGCTATTCAAGCGGAACCTATCGCTAATAAAATCGCTAATGATTACAACCCGCACGCTAATTTGCCAGTCACTAAATCGACTGAGCAAACCGCTAAGTCTGAGCTTACTATTAGCTCGTCCGCTAATGGACACGCTTCTTTATGTTCAATATCGCGCGATTATCGCAATCACCCCGCTACTACCGCTTTATTAGGCACCGCTAAAATTAAAGTACTAGATAAGTACAATCGCTCTCACTTGGTGCGCTGTCTCATAGACCCCGGCTCACAAAGTGATTATATTTCTATGTCTTGCTGCAAGAGACTATCGTTACCTGTTAACACGCAAAGCCGTTTCTTTGAAGTTCAGGGAATCCGTGGAACTTCTCAAAAGATACTTGGGATTTCCGATTTTAAATTCAATTCTCGATTCGATGACACTAAAGAATATCATATACGCCCTCTGGTGGTAGAAGAAATTACTTCTCAGCTACCGAACACACGAGTTGATGTATCCGCTTTAGACCATTTAATTAAAGATATTCCGTTAGCTGATGATAGTTTTTCTGAACCAGGCTGTATAGATATATTAATCGGAGTAAAGCTTTATTGTGATATTCTGCTTTTTAATAAAATCTCAGGTAACGATAGCTCTCCGTCAGCCATAGAGACATCTCTAGGATATGTTATCCTAGGGCATGCGCCTATTCTTTCGCAATTTTCGCACACTTCTGCCTTTTGCTCTATTTGTCCCGAACCGCTTGATAATCTTTTAGAAAAACTTTGGAAGGTAGAAGAAGTACCGCAACAGAAATTCTTGAGTCCCGAAGAACAAGACTGTAAGAATATTCACGTCAGCATAACTACAGGCAACAGCGATGGAAGCTTTGCTGCAGTTAATTCTAGAGTTTCTCCTGAAGAATCCACTTCGCCAGTGTTCTACTTACCTCACAGATCTGTTATTCGGGATGATAAAACCAGTACTTGTGTCAAAATTTTCCTAGATGACTCTACGAAATCTGACTGTGATATATCTTTAAATGATATTCTTCATACAGGCTGCAATTTACAAGCAGAAATCTTTAATGTTTTAATAAATGCTCGTCACTATAAAATAGCATTTGTTGCCGATGTAAGGCAAATGTGTTTGTATATCGAAATTCACCCTCCGCATCCTAAATATCGACGCATTTTATATAGATTCTCTATTGATGACCCGCTAGACACGTTCGAACTTAATCGTGTCACATTTTCATTGCGCTCCTCTCCCTTCTTAGCTCTTCGAACTCTACGCGAAGTAGCTAAGCAAGAGAGAGAGAAGTGGCCCGCTGCTGCTGCAATCATCGATAGGGATGTGTTCATAGATGATCTCGCAACCTCTGCCTCTTCTACTTCAGAGGCAGTAGAGATAGCAGAGCAGCTGATCCACATACTTAACTCCGGTGGATTTGACTTAATTAAATGGACTAGTAATTCCCCCGAATTACTACGTCACATACCTCAAACGCACAGACAATCTGAAGACATACCGCTTGATGATAAAACACCTTCAAGATTTTAGGCTTGCTTTGGTTTTCCGCTCAAGATAACTTAACGGTTTTCATATCTCAACCCTCGCTAAATTGGACAAAACGCTCTATTCTTTTCGCAACTGCGCAACTCTACGAAGTTTTAGAACTCGTAGGCCCCGTAATTCTTTACGCTAAATTGATTATGAAAGAATTATGGATTTTACAATTGACTTTGGACGAACCTCTCTTCACGCATATTATAGAAATTAAAAAATTAAAAAATGGAACTGCATGTTCACGCGCTATTCAAAAATTAATTAATTTTATTCGTGATAACATTATTCATGTCAGAGCTCGCTTGAGCTATTACTCTTTTGATTTTATTTATAAACATTCGATTTTGATGCCTAAAAAAGGACACATTATTTTAATAATTGATTATTACTACCGCGAAAATCTTCACGCTGGACCTCAGATATTATGGTCTGTAACTAGACAGAGATTTTGGGTTTTATCCGCCAAACGCTCTATAAACCAACGTATTCATAAATGCATTCACGGTTATAGATTAAATCCAAAACCTACAATTCCTATTATGGCTGATTTGCCACCTCGCCTCTTAAAGCAAGCTAACGCTTTTAGGCATACCGTAGTAGACTATGCCGGCCCTCTGTACCTAACTTTCATAAGAGGACGAGGGGTTCGCAAACGAAACGCACGCTTATGTGTATTTATACGTTTAGTATTTAAGGCAGTTCACTTCGAACTTGCTCTTAATTTGAGTTTTGCTTCCTTTCTAAACATATTATATGAAAGTGTTAGCTCCGCTTTGCAACGGCCGTTAGGTCTTATAACTCGCACATTTTCTGGTAGACATGGCTCTACCGGAGTTGCTGAAATAGAAGCGAAAAATGGTTCTTTTATTAGACCAGTGGTAAAGCTTTGTCCTTTGCCTATCCACTAGAATAACTTAAATATAGTTGATTATTTTCCGCTTAATTTAAAAACTTATATGTAAGTAAAGCTATATTTAAGTATTTTATTTTTATAAATTATGTCTCTTTTCTCCTTTCTCTATTCTCTAATTGCGAGCTTGACAGCTCACGGGCGGGGGAAATGGTAAGAATTAAAATTCTTAAAGCAAGCTCTCTCCTTCACACTCCTGTACCCATATATTTATCTTACTCCTTCGCACCAAATCGCCTTTCACCTATTCGCCACACGTTGCGCCTGCGATGCTAGGCGCATCAATCGCAACAAAGACATCGTGCTGGGCGCTCGCTTCTCCGCTCCAAGAATCCGTGTGTGCCGAATGGCGGGCGCCGTGTTGTGCTAAAACGTCGTGTAATCGTGTCGCAAATCGCCTGAACGCCTCAGCTGTGGTCAATTCTCTCGCGAAAAGAAAGTGAAGTGAACAGAAAAGGAATTTACGAAGAATTGTCGAGCATACGTGAGCTATCCTTTACTTTTCCTTTCTTTGTCCTTAGTCCACTGCTTAGAAGCTTCCACTTACAGTCCTGGAGCTATCGAAGATATCATTCATCACGCTTTTGAATCTGACCAAGCGTTCCATGAAAGTAAGCGCAGTTCATTCTTATTATACGTATTGTCCGAGGTGTGTGAATACAAGCATAACTTTCTCTAAGGGAGATGTACATGTGATAAACTGAGTTTTAAGCTTTCGGAGAACTAACAAAATCTCAAACATTTCCTTAGTCGCAGCGTCCTCAGAGGTGGGTAAGGTCATTTCAGGGCCGACCGGGTTCGTAAAGCGGGGAACTTTGTCTTCGCCTACTCCTCCATCAGTAGTAGTAGATGCAGCAACATTTGCCCAAGTCCTGGTTTTCGATATAGGCTTAGACATTTTATGTATTAGTGGCGGTGGCTTTCGCACGTAAGTATTTTGTTGTATACGTTCAAGGTATGCTAATCTGGTTTTGCATTTACTGTAATTGGCAGGGTGTTCTTCATTACAGTTACAACAATGAGCAAGTTCCTTTCGGTCCTTCTTTGGGCACTCGGATGTTGGGTGCATCTCGGTACATTTGACACAACGCGGTGGCATATTACAATTTTTAGATGAATGCCCAAAATTTTGACATCTGAAGCACTGAGTACCTGATTTGCGATTGGGTTTAAATTTTTGGATGGTAATTACACAATTGAAAAGATATTTAATTTGACGAAATTTAATAATGTCAGCTCCTTCGGCAAGTTGGACTAAATATGGAGGACAAGGAAGCTCGTTTATTGATTTTAATTTGGTCACAGAAGCTCCTTTGAACCCAAGTTTTTCTAACTCGTCAGGTAGATCCTTTTCTGCGTAGGCAGGCAGGCCTTTAATTACCACTTTAGGTGTCTTTTCATCCTTTCGGGTGTAGGTCAGAAATGATACATTCTCCGTTCGAAGCCCATCTTTAACTGCTTGATGAGCTTGGGGTGAATGGCATATAACAGCTACTTTGTTGCCATTCTTGTACTGGAGGTGGAACTGTTTAGAAAATTTACTTACAGTTTCATTGATGTTTTCGTGGGTCATGTTTATGATATCAATGATTATCGGAGGGATATGCCCTGACTTCTTAGCTTTAGTTGTTGCTTCAATGTAGTATTTGCTGCCCGAATCATTTACATTATCCACAGGAAGGTCTTGGTATTTGTTGCTGGTTGGCAGATTCCGACTATCGTCGAACTTCGACTGTTTCTTTTGAGGTGCACAACGCTTCGGTGTACGAAATCCATCAATACTATAATCGGCTGGTCTCTTAGTGTTGAGACTTCCGAAGGAAGAGGATCTTGTTAAGAACCTGTCCATCCTAACGTCTTCACAACTATCGACGAGATGTCGATAGTCACGTGTTGCATCACTATTATTTTGATGACTCAGTAGCAAGACAGCTATAGCGAGCGCACGGGCACACTGGACAAACGCCGTGCGCGTATTTTGTTTAGGACCATAAGTGATGTACTGTATGTTCCTAATCTATCAGTAAATTTATTATCTGTTAGTGTGATGACCAAAAAGGGTTTTACTGTATCATTTAAGGGCAACTTGTGTAGGATTTTAGATGGGGATGAGGTTGTCGCTCAAGCTACACAAACAAATGGTGTTTACATTTTAGATAAGCCTCAGCTTAGGTAGGAATGTTATAGCTCGTCCACAGGTCCAAACTCTGAGCAGGTAGTGTCGGCACCTCAGTCCAGGGGGTCGCAGGAGGTGTGGCATAGGAGGCTGGGACATCTGAACAGGCGTAGTATGGATTTACTAAAAGGTATGGCTCTTGGTATTGATTTTGATAACTCAACTTTCAAATCATGTATCTCTTGTGTACAGGGAAAGCAAACCAGGCTGCCGTTTCCCAAGAAGTCGCTTAGTAGGGCTAGGGAACAGTTAGGGTTAGTTCATACAGACCTATGTGGTCCGATGCCTCAAGCATCTTTTAGCGGAAGTAAATATTTCCTCACATTCATAGATGACTACAGTAGAAAGACCTATGTATATTTTCTTTAATCAAAGGATGAGGTTTTTGATAAATTTAAAGAATATAAAGCCCTAGTTGAAAATCAGACAGGGAAGAAGGTCAAGGTTCTTCGCAGCGATAATGGTGGAGAATATATTAATAATAACTTTCAGGAGTTCCTAAAGAAGTGTGGAATTCGCCACCAGACCACAGTGCCTCACTCTCCGCAGCAGAATGGTGTTGCAAAGCGAGCCAACCGCACCATCGTAGAGAAAGCACGACGCATGCTTCTCGATGCCGGTCTCGACCAGCGGTTCTGGGCGGAGGCTGTGAATACGGCTGTGTACCTGAAGAACATATCGCCCACCAAGGCGGTGAGGGACACTGTCCCTGAGCACAAATGGTCAAATAAAAAGGTAAATATGACTCACCTTAGAACTTTTGGCTGTTTAGCATATGCATTAGCTGACAAGAGAAAGAAATTTGATGCTAAGTGTGATAAATATATTTTTGTAGGATATTGTGATTTGTGATGAGACCAAAGGATACAGATTATTAAATCCAACTAATCCTAAGGTGTGCATAAAAGCTAGGAATGTAACATTTTTGGAAAATGAATTTTACAACTCAGTCACACCAGAACCTACAGACACAGTAGAAGTGTGTGACGGGGTAGGTTCACAGGTAGTGAGTAGAATGAAAAAAAACCCAGGGTCGTGAATCAATTGCCTTTAATTAACTCCTCCACCGCACTACACCGCAGAATTGAGCTAGTAAACGAGTGACTGGCCTGACGCGCGTAGCTAGGGTCCTTCCGGCACGCTCGGGTCCAGGCACGGAGGTCCTCAGGGTAGGTCCTCAGTGTAGAAGGGTCACGGCAGCAGGCACGCAACACCACACACGAAGCAGGTATCCGGAAGCTCCGACGGAGACGCCCCCGCGGACTCAGGTTCCGGGGAAACTCTAATAGTGAAGTTCAGTCCGTGGAATTCCTATCCGTGAACCCTTTACGGGTTCCGATAGGAGCACAACAAAAAAGAACTTTAAGTAGGTAACTTCGAAAAGATCGCCCGCAGCACGCTATGAGTACACGCACCGAATGATCCAGAAACCGTCGCACGCGCCCTCGGTAGTTTGGCGGCGCTGCAGAGCAACTTCGCTAAGACCAGTTTTTGATTTAGGGATCAGCGAACGCGCGCGTATCGAGTTTATGTATGCAGAAAACCGTCGCCCGGCGTTAGATTCTTGCGGGTTCCGCTCGTTCATATTAATTCCTAATTTGTATGAGACAACGTTACAAGTGTTACTACACAAAAATCCTCAGACCCATGGTCAGTCTGACCCGTTAAAAAACTTACATTCCAGGTGAAACGACAATAGACTCCTCCGACTCTGCTGAATCTTACTATGAAGCATCTCTGGCCAAGCTGTCTGTCCAAAATTAAAATTTTCAAAAAATTTTCACTTACAAAATTTTTCGGCAAAATTTATACCCCAAATTTTCGTAGTTTTCCGCTCTTTTCCGACTCGGACGGTGGCCGCGCGTGAGGACCGTGCGCCTGACCGCTTTTCCGACAATTTTCGCGCGGAAAACGCGGAAAATCGTGCGCCGATCACAGCATAGACATCTGTACCGAGCTGATATAGCTAAGTGGAATTTCTCATACAAAATTCATAGATTTGCTTAAAGAAACTGCATAAATCCTGCGTCGTTGTCCCGGTTCTTCGAATTTTCACGTGAAAATCTCTCAGGGCGTTGCTTTCCACCGGCCCCAGCGTCCTGCGAAAGAAAATCCAAAATTAAAATTTTCAAAAAATTTTCACTTACAAAATTTTTCGGCAAAATTTATACCCCAAATTTTCGTAGTTTTCCGCTCTTTTCCGACTCGGACGGTGCCCGCGCGTGAGGACCGTGCGCCTGACCGCTTTTCCGACAATTTTCGCGCGGAAAACGCGGAAAATCGTGCGCCGATCACAGCATAGACATCTGTACCGAGCTGATATAGCTAAGTGGAATTTCTCATACAAAATTCATAGATTTGCTTAAAGAAACTGCATAAATCCTGCGTCGTTGTCCCGGTTCTTCGAATTTTCACGTGAAAATCTCTCAGGGCGTTGCTTTCCACCGGCCCCAGCGTCCTGCGAAAGAAAATCCAAAATTAAAATTTTCAAAAAATTTTCACTTACAAAATTTTTCGGCAAAATTTATACCCCAAATTTTCGTAGTTTTCCGCTCTTTTCCGACTCGGACGGTGCCCGCGCGTGAGGACCGTGCGCCTGACCGCTTTTCCGACAATTTTCGCGCGGAAAACGCGGAAAATCGTGCGCCGATCACAGCATAGACATCTGTACCGAGCTGATATAGCTAAGTGGAATTTCTCATACAAAATTCATAGATTTGCTTAAAGAAACTGCATAAATCCTGCGTCGTTGTCCCGGTTCTTCGAATTTTCACGTGAAAATCTCTCAGGGCGTTGCTTTCCACCGGCCCCAGCGTCCTGCGAAAGAAAATCCAAAATTAAAATTTTCAAAAAATTTTCACTTACAAAATTTTTCGGCAAAATTTATACCCCAAATTTTCGTAGTTTTCCGCTCTTTTCCGACTCGGACGGTGCCCGCGCGTGAGGACCGTGCGCCTGACCGCTTTTCCGACAATTTTCGCGCGGAAAACGCGGAAAATCGTGCGCCGATCACAGCATAGACATCTGTACCGAGCTGATATAGCTAAGTGGAATTTCTCATACAAAATTCATAGATTTGCTTAAAGAAACTGCATAAATCCTGCGTCGTTGTCCCGGTTCTTCGAATTTTTACGTGAAAATCTCTCAGGGCGTTGCTTTCCACCGGCCCCAGCGTCCTGCGAAAGAAAATCCAAAATTAAAATTTTCAAAAAATTTTCACTTACAAAATTTTTCGGCAAAATTTATACCCCAAATTTTCGTAGTTTTCCGCTCTTTTCCGACTCGGACGGTGCCCGCGCGTGAGGACCGTGCGCCTGACCGCTTTTCCGACAATTTTCGCGCGGAAAACGCGGAAAATCGTGCGCCGATCACAGCATAGACATCTGTACCGAGCTGATATAGCTAAGTGGAATTTCTCATACAAAATTCATAGATTTGCTTAAAGAAACTGCATAAATCCTGCGTCGTTGTCCCGGTTCTTCGAATTTTCACGTGAAAATCTCTCAGGGCGTTGCTTTCCACCGGCCCCAGCGTCCTGCGAAAGAAAATCCAAAATTAAAATTTTCAAAAAATTTTCACTTACAAAATTTTTCGGTAAAATTTATACCCCAAATTTTCGTAGTTTTCCGCTCTTTTCCGACTCGGACGGTGCCCGCGCGTGAGGACCGTGCGCCTGACCGCTTTTCCGACAATTTTCGCGCGGAAAAACGCGGAAAATCGTGCGCCGATCACAGCATAGACATCTGTACCGAGCTGATATAGCTAAGTGGAATTTCTCATACAAAATTCATAGATTTGCTTAAAGAAACTGCATAAATCCTGCGTCGTTGTCCCGGTTCTTCGAATTTTCACGTGAAAATCTCTCAGGGCGTTGCTTTCCACCGGCCCCAGCGTCCTGCGAAAGAAAATCCAAAATTAAAATTTTCAAAAAAATTTCACTTACAAAATTTTTCGGCAAAATTTATACCCCAAATTTTCGTAGTTTTCCGCTCTTTTCCGACTCGGACGGTGCCCGCGCGTGAGGACCGTGCGCCTGACCGCTTTTCCGACAATTTTCGCGCGGAAAACGCGGAAAATCGTGCGCCGATCACAGCATAGACATCTGTACCGAGCTGATATAGCTAAGTGGAATTTCTCATACAAAATTCATAGATTTGCTTAAAGAAACTGCATAAATCCTGCGTCGTTGTCCCGGTTCTTCGAATTTTCACGTGAAAATCTCTCAGGGCGTTGCTTTCCACCGGCCCCAGCGTCCTGCGAAAGAAAATCCAAAATTAAAATTTTCAAAAAATTTTCACTTACAAAATTTTTCGGCAAAATTTATACCCCAAATTTTCGTAGTTTTCCGCTCTTTTCCGACTCGGACGGTGCCCGCGCGTGAGGACCGTGCGCCTGACCGCTTTTCCGACAATTTTCGCGCGGAAAACGCGGAAAATCGTGCGCCGATCACAGCATAGACATCTGTACCGAGCTGATATAGCTAAGTGGAATTTCTCATACAAAATTCATAGATTTGCTTAAAGAAACTGCATAAATCCTGCGTCGTTGTCCCGGTTCTTCGAATTTTCACGTGAAAATCTCTCAGGGCGTTGCTTTCCACCGGCCCCAGCGTCCTGCGAAAGAAAATCCAAAATTAAAATTTTCAAAAAATTTTCACTTACAAAATTTTTCGGCAAAATTTATACCCCAAATTTTCGTAGTTTTCCGCTCTTTTCCGACTCGGACGGTGCCCGCGCGTGAGGACCGTGCGCCTGACCGCTTTTCCGACAATTTTCGCGCGGAAAACGCGGAAAATCGTGCGCCGATCACAGCATAGACATCTGTACCGAGCTGATATAGCTAAGTGGAATTTCTCATACAAAATTCATAGATTTGCTTAAAGAAACTGCATAAATCCTGCGTCGTTGTCCCGGTTCTTCGAATTTTCACGTGAAAATCTCTCAGGGCGTTGCTTTCCACCGGCCCCAGCGTCCTGCGAAAGAAAATCCAAAATTAAAATTTTCAAAAAATTTTCACTTACAAAATTTTTCGGCAAAATTTATACCCCAAATTTTCGTAGTTTTCCGCTCTTTTCCGACTCGGACGGTGCCCGCGCGTGAGGACCGTGCGCCTGACCGCTTTTCCGACAATTTTCGCGCGGAAAACGCGGAAAATCGTGCGCCGATCACAGCATAGACATCTGTACCGAGCTGATATAGCTAAGTGGAATTTCTCATACAAAATTCATAGATTTGCTTAAAGAAACTGCATAAATCCTGCGTCGTTGTCCCGGTTCTTCGAATTTTCACGTGAAAATCTCTCAGGGCGTTGCTTTCCACCGGCCCCAGCGTCCTGCGAAAGAAAATCCAAAATTAAAATTTTCAAAAAATTTTCACTTACAAAATTTTTCGGCAAAATTTATACCCCAAATTTTGAAAGAAAGAAAGAAGAAAGAAAAACGTTTATTTTTTAAGGCTGTACCACACATTACCATTATTAGGTTAGGTTATCCCGGCGCCTCTTATACTTGAGTAGTAAAGTCAAAAGACCTCAAGTAGAAGAAGCGCCGGAATAAACCATGTCATGTGTGGCACAACCCGAAAAAAAAGGTCCCTACTCAGCATAAATGCCATATGTCTTGCACAAGTACAAAAACATACAGCGCTGGTTTTCAGTAGGAACCCTGATTCGGGTGGCGCCACGGAATTATTTCAATTGTACTTATATTCTAATCTATCTATTCTATATGTTAATAATATATACAAATTCACACATATTATACTTACTTATATATATATATATATATATATATATATATATAATTGGACACATCTATGCACATGTATAAGGTATGGCTATGATGTAACCTAAATCTTGTTACAAAAAGGAGTACTCCGCCACATGATCCTGAAATTCTACCTGTTTCTCCAAAAGGAATTTTTTCAATTTAGTTTTGAATGAAAATTTACTTTTTAAATTCCTTATTGGAGGGGGGATATTATTCCAACATTTAGTGGCGGAGTACGTAAATGAACCTCTAAATGCGGCAGTGCGATGGAATGGAATACGAAGTTGATGGCGACAGCTTCGCAAACGGTCAGATTCACCATCGCCTACCCAATGAAGTTTATCGGCTAGGTACGTGGGCTTACTCAGTTTAACCACACCAAAAAGTAAACCAGCAAGATGTAACTTCCTCCTTGATCTCATCTTCAACAACTTATGATTGTTCAGAAAAGGGGTAATATGACTGCGCGGAGGAACCTCAAAACTGAAACGTGCACATGCGTTCTGCACACGTTGAACGAGACGTTTTGTTCTGCATAACAACCGTGGCCCATATATAGTGTCTGCATAGTTCAGCTTTGAAAGCACCAGAGCCTCTACCAACTGGATACGCAGTTCTTGAGAAAGATAGTTACGAACTTTGTAAAGTATCTTCAGTCGATAGAAGCAATTGCGAACTTTCTCGGCTATATGATTTTCAAATCTCAGGTCTGAGTCCATAAGCAGGCCCAAATTACGCGCCTGAAAAACTCTCTCCAAAGCTTCACCTCTTATATTTATATTAGCACTACTGACGTCGATTTTATCTCGCTGTTTCTTAGTTCCAAACAATATAAACTTAGACTTTACGGGATTAAGGACAAGTGAGTTAGAATCTGACCATTCCGCAATGCGATTAAGGTCATCGTTGATTAGATTTACTGCAGTTTGGAACTCCTCTGGTTTAAATGCATAATATAGCTGCAAGTCATCTGCATATATGTGATATTTACAACTTTTAATTTGCTGGATAATATCAGCACTGTATAGAATGAAAAGAAGCGGACCTAACACAGAACCCTGCGGAACACCCCTAGGAACAGGGGCGATCGCTGAGCTGCACTTTCTGCCATCCTCATGTACTATCTCTACGAATTGTGTCCGGTTAGAAAGGTAGCTATCGAACCATTTGACAGCATCAATACGAAATCCGTAATAAGATAGTTTAGATAACAATAGTGCAATATTGATGCTGTCAAAAGCCCGAGAAAAATCGAGGAGTACCAGCAATGTACACATCCCAGAATCCTGCGCTGTTAGTATGTTATCCGTAACATCCAAAAGTGCTGTCACGGTACCACGACCTGCCCTAAATCCGGACTGATATTCAGGCAATATCTGATTTTTTTCAAGATAGGCTGACACTTGTGAATATACAGTTTTTTCTAATATTTTAGAAAAACACGACAAAATGCTAATTGGCCTAAGATCCTTTGGCGAGACAGGATCGGGAATTTTAGGAAGAGGACGGACTAAAGCAACCTTCCATACACTTGGGAAAACAGATGTTACTATTGAAGTGTTGATGATTCCTTTTACAGTTTCTAAGCTTTGAGGAAGTGTCATCAAGAGCATGTCGAGGGTTATTTTATCCGTCCCCTCAGCGTTCGAATGTAATTGCTTAATTATTTTTAATATTTCAGTGTTAGTAATAGTTTTAAGTGAAAAAACAGTATCATATAATTTATTGAACTCGAAATATGTAAGTTGTGAGAAAGTTACATTTTTCGACCCAGGAACTTTAAGAAAGTGTGAATTAATTGCCTCCGCATCTGTAAAGTGTGCCGGTAATTGATCTAACTTTTTTGGTAGGACAGTATGCTTTAAGTTTTTCCACAGAACTTTGGGGTGTTTAATTTTACTGTTAATATCATATTTAAAGTACGCGCGTTTTTCATTGTGGATAGCTGTAATAACCAATTTCTTATACTGCTTATAAAGTAACTTGTTTGACTCTGATTTATCATTACGCCACTGAGCATGTGCATCGTTCCGTAGGCTCATCATAAATTTTACATTACACGTTAGCCACGGAGTAAAGCGCTCTTTAACTACTATAGCTTTCTTAGGAGCATGTTTATCAAAAATTTCCATCACACATCTGTTAAAAGACGAGACCAAATGATTAACACATCCTGAAGTCAAAAGATCGTCCCAGGGTATAGCACAAAGATCCTCATTGAATCTATCCAAGCAAACGCTCTTTAGCGGCCTGTACACAACATATTTAGATGGAATTTTTCCCTTCTTAACACTCAGTACGCAATCGAGGAAAGCATGATTACTCAAAGAAGCAATTGGTGTCACATTTACATTTTTAACGGGCAGGTTGGTAGAAATGGTATCAATTAAAGTTTCGCTGCTTTCAGTGAAATGTGTAGCAGAAGTAATTATCTGAGTTAATTGTAAATAATTAAAGAAAGCTTCAAGTTTAATCGTTTTTGAGTCAGTTTTGTGTAGTAAATTTACATTGAAATCCCCCATTAAAATGATGTGATCATAATTCGATAGCGCTTGAACACTATCTGTTAGAGCATCTAAGAAAAGATCAGTATTTAGCCACGGGGGTCTATAGGCGGTACCGATGGCAATTTTAAGGGAGTTGATATTTAGACCAATCCAAATTTGCTCAACTGTCTCGTGTTTAGGAAATGCGCAGGCCCTAGTTTTGAGTCCTCTCCTAATGTAAAAAGCAACACCTCCGCCGCGACCTCTACGTACAGTGTCTGGGCGTGGGATGTGCTGAAGCCTATAACCAGGAACAGAAGGCGCTCGACCTTCTTCACCAGCACGCAACCAGGTTTCATTAATCGCCATGACATCAACTTGAAATCTATCCATAGCCAACAAGAATTCATCGTGCCTTGTACCTAGAGAGCCAGCATTGAGAAATCCAATTTTTAAAAATTTGTTAGCTTTGTATTGTATAATAATATAATATACAGATAAAGAGTTTACAAATAATTATAATATAGTTTACTATTTGGTTAATTGTGATTAATGTAACAATAACTGACACACACTGTTTATAATAGGTACAAAACAAGTCTAGTACTCTACGTGTAATAATATGAATTTTTAACAATAACACTAGCTTTGATTGTATGAGATATATATATAACAACGATTTTAAACCTCTATATTTAATTATCTTTAACATTAGATTACTTAGTAAAAATACATAAAACAACAATTGTCCAATCTTAGTGGCTCCTCCAAAGTATCTCTTAAAACTTAACAAAAAAATACAACGTAAATGATCCGAAATTTGAATCAAATTCCTATTCTTTAAAAAGAATCATTTAAAAAAACTTTTCTTATATCAGTTTCAGATCGTATACGATGTACGGGTCCTGTAACAGTCTTTCGTGCATAAATACGCCCTCCCTTGGTCCAGACAAATCTCCAATTTTTACTGCGACTTTCCTCGCGCGCTTTATAGAACAGCTGCCTGTTAGTACGCGTAAGGTGTTCGTTGACATAGAATCGACGAGGCTCTGCGTCAGTTATTATGCCCGATGAATCAGCACCGCGGCGCACACGGGCAGCGCGCAACAAGTTGTCGCGTACTGCGCGCCGCGCGAGGCGCACAACGATAGGACGCGGCCGCGGCTGGCCGTTTTCCGTATTTTCGTAGTTTTCCGCTCTTTTCCGACTCGGACGGTGCCCGCGCGTGAGGACCGTGCGCCTGACCGCTTTTCCGACAATTTTCGCGCGGAAAACGCGGAAAATCGTGCGCCGATCACAGCATAGACATCTGTACCGAGCTGATATAGCTAAGTGGAATTTCTCATACAAAATTCATAGATTTGCTTAAAGAAACTGCATAAATCCTGCGTCGTTGTCCCGGTTCTTCGAATTTTCACGTGAAAATCTCTCAGGGCGTTGCTTTCCACCGGCCCCAGCGTCCTGCGAAAGAAAATCCAAAATTAAAATTTTCAAAAAATTTTCACTTACAAAATTTTTCGGTAAAATTTATACCCCAAATTTTCGTAGTTTCCGCTCTTTTCCGACTCGGACGGTGCCCGCGCGTGAGGACCGTGCGCCTGACCGCTTTTCCGACAATTTTCGCGCGGAAAACGCGGAAAATCGTGCGCCGATCACAGCATAGACATCTGTACCGAGCTGATATAGCTAAGTGGAATTTCTCATACAAAATTCATAGATTTGCTTAAAGAAACTGCATAAATCCTGCGTCGTTGTCCCGGTTCTTCGAATTTTCACGTGAAAATCTCTCAGGGCGTTGCTTTCCACCGGCCCCAGCGTCCTGCGAAAGAAAATCCAAAATTAAAATTTTCAAAAAATTTTCACTTACAAATTTTTCGGCAAAATTTATACCCCAAATTTTCGTAGTTTTCCGCTCTTTTCCGACTTGGACGGTGCCCGCGCGTGAGGACCGTGCGCCTGACCGCTTTTCCGACAATTTTCGCGCGGAAAACGCGGAAAATCGTGCGCCGATCACAGCATAGACATCTGTACCGAGCTGATATAGCTAAGTGGATTTTCTCATACAAAATTCATAGATTTGCTTAAAGAAACTGCATAAATCCTGCGTCGTTGTCCCGGTTCTTCGAATTTTTACGTGAAAATCTCTCAGGGCGTTGCTTTCCACCGGCCCCAGCGTCCTGCGAAAGAAAATCCAAAATTAAAATTTTCAAAAAATTTTCACTTACAAAATTTTTCGGCAAAATTTATACCCCAAATTTTCGTAGTTTTCCGCTCTTTTCCGACTCGGACGGTGCCCGCGCGTGAGGACCGTGCGCCTGACCGCTTTTCCGACAATTTTCGCGCGGAAAACGCGGAAAATCGTGCGCCGATCACAGCATAGACATCTGTACCGAGCTGATATAGCTAAGTGGAATTTCTCATACAAAATTCATAGATTTGCTTAAAGAAACTGCATAAATCCTGCGTCGTTGTCCCGGTTCTTCGAATTTTCACGTGAAAATCTCTCAGGGCGTTGCTTTCCACCGGCCCCAGCGTCCTGCGAAAGAAAATCCAAAATTAAAATTTTCAAAAAATTTTCACTTACAAAATTTTTCGGTAAAATTTATACCCCAAATTTTCGTAGTTTTCCGCTCTTTTCCGACTCGGACGGTGCCCGCGCGTGAGGACCGTGCGCCTGACCGCTTTTCCGACAATTTTCGCGCGGAAAACGCGGAAAATCGTGCGCCGATCACAGCATAGACATCTGTACCGAGCTGATATAGCTAAGTGGAATTTCTCATACAAAATTCATAGATTTGCTTAAAGAAACTGCATAAATCCTGCGTCGTTGTCCCGGTTCTTCGAATTTTCACGTGAAAATCTCTCAGGGCGTTGCTTTCCACCGGCCCCAGCGTCCTGCGAAAGAAAATCCAAAATTAAAATTTTCAAAAAAATTTCACTTACAAAATTTTTCGGCAAAATTTATAACCCAAATTTTCGTAGTTTTCCGCTCTTTTTCCGACTCGGACGGTGCCCGCGCGTGAGGACCGTGCGCCTGACCGCTTTTCCGACAATTTTCGCGCGGAAAACGCGGAAAATCGTGCGCCGATCACAGCATAGACATCTGTACCGAGCTGATATAGCTAAGTGGAATTTCTCATACAAAATTCATAGATTTGCTTAAAGAAACTGCATAAATCCTGCGTCGTTGTCCCGGTTCTTCGAATTTTCACGTGAAAATCTCTCAGGGCGTTGCTTTCCACCGGCCCCAGCGTCCTGCGAAAGAAAATCCAAAATTAAAATTTTCAAAAAATTTTCACTTACAAAATTTTTCGGCAAAATTTATACCCCAAATTTTCGTAGTTTTCCGCTCTTTTCCGACTCGGACGGTGCCCGCGCGTGAGGACCGTGCGCCTGACCGCTTTTCCGACAATTTTCGCGCGGAAAACGCGGAAAATCGTGCGCCGATCACAGCATAGACATCTGTACCGAGCTGATATAGCTAAGTGGAATTTCTCATACAAAATTCATAGATTTGCTTAAAGAAACTGCATAAATCCTGCGTCGTTGTCCCGGTTCTTCGAATTTTCACGTGAAAATCTCTCAGGGCGTTGCTTTCCACCGGCCCCAGCGTCCTGCGAAAGAAAATCCAAAATTAAAATTTTCAAAAAATTTTCACTTACAAAATTTTTCGGCAAAATTTATACCCCAAATTTTCGTAGTTTTCCGCTCTTTTCCGACTCGGACGGTGCCCGCGCGTGAGGACCGTGCGCCTGACCGCTTTTCCGACAATTTTCGCGCGGAAAACGCGGAAAATCGTGCGCCGATCACAGCATAGACATCTGTACCGAGCTGATATAGCTAAGTGGAATTTCTCATACAAAATTCATAGATTTGCTTAAAGAAACTGCATAAATCCTGCGTCGTTGTCCCGGTTCTTCGAATTTTCACGTGAAAATCTCTCAGGGCGTTGCTTTCCACCGGCCCCAGCGTCCTGCGAAAGAAAATCCAAAATTAAAATTTTCAAAAAATTTTCACTTACAAAATTTTTCGGCAAAATTTATACCCCAAATTTTCGTAGTTTTCCGCTCTTTTCCGACTCGGACGGTGCCCGCGCGTGAGGACCGTGCGCCTGACCGCTTTTTCCGACAATTTTCGCGCGGAAAACGCGGAAAATCGTGCGCCGATCACAGCATAGACATCTGTACCGAGCTGATATAGCTAAGTGGAATTTCTCATACAAAATTCATAGATTTGCTTAAAGAAACTGCATAAATCCTGCGTCGTTGTCCCGGTTCTTCGAATTTTCACGTGAAAATCTCTCAGGGCGTTGCTTTCCACCGGCCCCAGCGTCCTGCGAAAGAAAATCCAAAATTAAAATTTTCAAAAAATTTTCACTTACAAAATTTTTCGGCAAAATTTATACCCCAAATTTTCGTAGTTTTCCGCTCTTTTCCGACTCGGACGGTGCCCGCGCGTGAGGACCGTGCGCCTGACCGCTTTTCCGACAATTTTTCGCGCGGAAAACGCGGAAAATCGTGCGCCGATCACAGCATAGACATCTGTACCGAGCTGATATAGCTAAGTGGAATTTCTCATACAAAATTCATAGATTTGCTTAAAGAAACTGCATAAATCCTGCGTCGTTGTCCCGGTTCTTCGAATTTTCACGTGAAAATCTCTCAGGGCGTTGCTTTCCACCGGCCCCAGCGTCCTGCGAAAGAAAATCCAAAATTAAAATTTTCAAAAAATTTTCACTTACAAAATTTTTCGGCAAAATTTATACCCCAAATTTTCGTAGTTTTCCGGTCTTTTCCGACTCGGACGGTGCCCGCGCGTGAGGACCGTGCGCCTGACCGCTTTTCCGACAATTTTCGCGCGGAAAACGCGGAAAATCGTGCGCCGATCACAGCATAGACATCTGTACCGAGCTGATATAGCTAAGTGGAATTTCTCATACAAAATTCATAGATTTGCTTAAAGAAACTGCATAAATCCTGCGTCGTTGTCCCGGTTCTTCGAATTTTCACGTGAAAATCTCTCAGGGCGTTGCTTTCCACCGGCCCCAGCGTCCTGCGAAAGAAAATCCAAAATTAAAATTTTCAAAAAATTTTCACTTACAAAATTTTTCGGCAAAATTTATACCCCAAATTTTCGTAGTTTTCCGGCTCTTTTCCGACTCGGACGGT